>NC_044310.1:73147275-73384775 GCF_007474595.2 Lynx canadensis
AGGCGTAAAGAAGCAGAGCGCTTCTTCTGAGCTTCAGAGGCACCTCACTATGATCTAGGATCTTTTTTAAATTGGATAGGCATGGAGTCAGAAACCTTCCAATATATCATCACTCAGTTCATTGAGCCAAAGATTTCTTGGAAATTGGAACATGGTAGAGATACATACATCAGTTGTTTTATTTTTATGAGCTACAAGTTGGCATAAATGATAATAAAACTACTTTTTAGAAAGTGACTTAGGCCAGCACATCTAAGTCAGACCATCTAGTAAGATTGAGCAATAACGTTATGGCCACTAAAATGGGGTTTATTGAGTCTGAAGAGTAAACTGAGGTGTTCTCACTTTATTTGTGTATATATAATTTGTGTTTGTGTATCTAGCTATAGAGAGATCCTAAGAGAATTTGAGAGAACTCTAAGGACTGTCAAAATGCTTCATGAAAAGATGTTACTGCCCCTATCTTCGTCCTCACTGGAACTGTGCCTTTAGTATTTATGTAAGTTCCCTGCAGTGCATTTACAACTACTGATTATGCAGACAATTTGCTTGGCAGTAGATTGTGTGTGGTAAAGGACACAAATGCATACTGCATGATCCCTCAAAGAACTTCTCTTTGTAGTTGAGGAGAGAGAACATAACACACATAAAAAAAAAAAAAGTACATGAAGCAAGTTCTTCAGGTAAAGATATATATGTAGATACAGATACCTGGATCCTAAGAGATGGCTATTACAAGGCAGTATATCATTAATTTATATGAGTCCAAAGAAGGTAAGAGTCACTTTGGGCCAGAATCATTGGAGAGAGTAGCTTCATGTAAACTACAATGGTAGAAGGAAGGCACTTTCAGAGGAAGTAAATGTAGTCAACAAAAGTATATAGATTTAAGGTACATATCACATGCTTGAGAAACTACAAAACAGGCTAATCTGGTAAAGATGGAAGTTACACATGGAGATGAGCTAGACTAGCATATTGAGGGCAGAGTATGAAGCATTTCTTAAAGCCAGAATAAAAAATTTGGATTTTTTTGTTGTTGTTGACACACCGGAAACCATTGAAGGTTTCTGAGTAGAGGATGTTAGAAGTGACTCCTTCCACTAATCTGATGCTTGTACAGAACAGGTTGAAGGGAGGAAGGTGGGGAGCCCATTAGAAAGTGATTGTAACAATGGAAACACAGCATTGTGGGACCCTGATAAAAGCAAGGTTGAAAAAAGAAAAGATAGATTGGAAAGACATGACCTCAATGATGTTAGGGGAGAGAGAAGAAGGAAGTGTTAGGAAATGTTCTGAGATCTTCAGTCTGAATTACACAGGCAGTGTAATTCTGTTGCCTGAAGTATTGAGTATGAGGTAATAGTGGAAATTCAAATGAAAATGCACACGAGGTATTAGAAGATGAAAAGTAATGGATCTGGAGGTACAGATTTGGAAGTTCTTTGCCTAGAAATTATAAATGAAGCCAAGGAAGTAGGAAATGTGAATAAGCTAAGGAAGGGAGTGGGCAAAGAGAAGATAGTTGAGATGAATTTCCGTAACTATTAGGAGGACCAAAACATGCCTTCAAAGAAGATAATAATAATACATTCAGAAAGGTACAGAGAACCAGCAAAGCCAGAAAGGGCAGTGTCCAAAGAAGTAAACAAGAATCTCTTAGGGGCAGAGAGACCAGGAGATTTCAGAAAGGAGAGGGTGGTCAAATGCTGTGAAGGTCAAGGAGAACAAGAACCAACAAGACATTGTACTTGACTATTAGGGAGGAGGGGAGAGAGACAAGCACAGACATAGATACATTCTGTTTATCAAATGCCTACAGTGAACCAGTCGCTGTGGCAGATTCTTTTACATCCATGATTTTATTTCTTCCTCAAAGTAAGATCCTGTCCTGCTTTTTTAGACAAGGAACAAACACAAAACTTAGATTTTCTGGGTTTAGGGTTCAAACCCAAGTCATAGATCTTTTTACTGTATCATGGAAGAGGTCATCGGTAAAAGAAATGGGCAGATTGTGGACTGTGTTTGCTGTTGTCTTTTGAATGTTGCCAGAATAAAGAGACCACCCAACACTGGGTGTAAAGATTTTTTTGCCCTGTTCTCAGATTTTTGGTTGAAAGGGCCCCTTTGAGTTTATCTAATTGCATAGATTAGAAACTGAGGTTTGGAGTCCTTAAAGACTTACTTGAAATATGGTCAAACCTGCTTCCAGAAACTCAAGAGCCTTGACTCCACTCTTTCACACTTTGTCCTCTCAGAAATAACAGGTGGCATTTGTGGGTGTCTCATCACCACAACCCGAGTTCCCAAGTTTGCTCTCTGGTATCTCAGTGTCATTTCAGGTAGACGGGGCCTACTGTTAAAATGCCTGTGGCAGATAGTAACTGCTTGAGGAAGTGGAGTTGATTAATTTTACGTTCATACCCTGTGAGTCTCTTTTCCTTTTAATTAATTCAGTCAGATACCATGGACAGGAGGGCACGCAAGTCATAAGTGTCTGAGGTCATTTCTGCTTTTTGTACAACGAGCTTTTGTTTGCTTTAATGAGAAAAGGAGAGAAGACTTAAGTGTAGCCCTACTTTATATTCTTCTCAAATGGTTATTTCACATAGAGTATCTTTAGCTTTATTTTTATTTAATTTCCTTTCTAAGGGGGATAGAAATTACAAATACACAAATTCAACATAAGCCAGTATTTACACTCAAGGACAAATTATCTGAAGCGGGGGAGAGGGTTCAAGTCATGCAGTCAAAAAAAAAAAAGCCCTCTTATATACATTGGCATAAAACAAAGACGAGAGGAAAATCCATGTATTTTCCTCAGTATCTGAAGTATATTTTCATAACCCACCCATCTCTTTAGTTCACTAGCTCGTTCCACCTGCTGCTCCTCGTGTATTCAATGACTTACTTACCCTGTTAGGGTAGTTGATAGGTGAGACCTGGGTTTAGGGCTCATGTGTGCTGCTTTGTGTTTATTCCAGACCTTTGATGAATGTGTAGCTGAGGGCGGCTCAGACTGTGCTCCGGAGAAGCTCTGGCTTCAAATCCCATTCTTCTGCGGCCACAGCTCGGAATGCTGGTAGGGAGATAAAGCTTAAATTGATGCTTTTCTTTGTTTTCTCTAGCATCTGTATTTCACAAGTGTGAATGTATTCGTCAAGGGCTAAGTATAGGGAAATAGTGAAAGACCAGGCTAAAAATAACATGTAATTAAGTAATTTCTAGTTTTATAGTTACCTTTAAGTACATTGAAAAGTTTCTTCATACATCTTATCCTTGCAACGTTTTCTCAGATGCTGGTTTTTATTTTTTTAAGTTTATTTCTTTATTTTTTTTTTCAACGTTTATTTATTTTTGGGACAGAGAGAGACAGAGCATGAACGGGAGGAGGGGCAGAGAGAGGGAGACACAGAATCGGAAACAGGCTCCAGGCTCTGAGCCATCAGCCCAAAGCCTGACCCGGGGCTCGAACTCACGGACCTCGAGATCGTGACCTGGCTGAAGTCGGACGCTTAACCGACTGCACCACCCAGGCGCCCCTATTTCTTTATTTTGAAAGAGGGAGAGACAGAATTCCATGGAGGCCCATTTGTGCTGTTAGTGCAGAGCCCAGTGCAGGGCTCAGGCCCGCGAATTGTGAGATCATGACCCAAGCCAAGATCAAGAGTCGGACACTTCACCGATGGAGCCACCCAGGCGCCCCATCAGATGCTGGTTTTTATTTTTTTGTTTTTGGTGTTACATGTTTTGCTCTATTCCAGCAGAGCTCTTCATTTAGAGTTCAGGGGTTATTTCATAAACCTCGTTTTCTCCTAAGCTTATTGTTTTAGCCACTCACGTTAGATCAAGAAAAGGCTTAGTGGGTAAATCATTCACCAGGTTTTACCATTAACTGACTTTTTACTTTGAGAGAAGCCAACATTATGGTTGTGGTCTAGTTTACCAATAAACGTGAGGTGGAAAATAAAAAGATATTTTATCTTCAATAAAGAGTTTATTTCCTCAGCATGTGCAGAGTTTACAGTTTAAAAAAATGACACATTTTTATACATATTTATATGTTCTAATCAATCATTTTAATAGGAAAACTAGAAAGGAACACAAAGTATCTTCCTTAAAACTGTGGCGAGAAATGCAAAGAATGCCTTCATTCTTTTCCTCATTGTTTGAGACATGTTACTGGATCACTATGCGCCTTAAGTTCTTAATAGATTATATCAGAGCATAATAACAGCATAACAAGCATAGGAAGAACATCTTCTCAATTTTTAGTCATTTCCTTAGAACAGGGATTGACAGATTACAACCTGGAGACCAAATTTGGCCCATCACCTGTTTTTATAAAGTTTTACTAGAACACAGCCATCTCCATTTATTTACTTATTGTCTGTTTTTATTCTGCAAAAGCAAAGTTAAATAATTGTGACCAAGAACACATGGCCTGCAAAGCCTGAGGTATTTATTACTCTCTGGCACTTTACAGAAAAAGTTTGCCGACCTTAGAGCAATAAAGGGTATTGCTCTTTTGGACATTATTGAGAAGATTTTAATTGAACTTCTTTAGTTTGTTCCATAGATTCATAGAAGTGGGAGGGACCTTTGAAATCAAGTACCCCTCTCCCCACGAGGAACATTAATAAAAGAGCATTAAGGCTTTGGATGGACATGTGTTTGTTTCCTCCATAATACATAGGGTCAGAGGCATCAAAAGTTCTTAGCAGATTTCACAGCCAGGTTTTTAATTCCTTTTCTTTGGTTTTAGGAATGTGGGAAGCAGGTGGGCCATGGATCAAGCCAAGTATAACCTAATTAATGAATACTTTCTGGTGGGAGTTACTGAAGAGCTTGAAGATTTTATCATGTTACTGGAGGCAGCTTTGCCCCGGTTCTTCAGGGGTGCTACAGAACTCTACCGTACAGGTATACAAAGGATGGGTTTCTTTTGTAAGCTGTCCTTAACTTTGTTTGCAACTTGAAAAATATGTGTGATTTCAGTTTCTTGAGTAAAGCACAAGAAATAAGTCCAGAAAAGCAGGTATATTGCCTATTTCTTCTTACCATTTTCAATACAAAACAGTGCCTGGCACACACACACACACACACACACACACACACACACACAAAATATTTTTTGAATAAACATGCATTAGATGATAATTAGAAGGCATTGTAGGAATAGTGGAAAAATATGATCTGCAGAACCAGCCTTAGTTAGAAATGTGTAGTATTAACTAATGGCAGATACCAAACATTATGACCATATTGCACCTTAGATCTACCTGCCGAACGCTGTTTAAAGTAGGGGTGGGATGGTGAGACTGAGTCACGTTCATGATGATCATCAGCATGTGCTGTGTCTGTCATGGTTAAGTGTGCTTCAGCAGCCTTGACAGTGTGACATATCCAAAAGTGACAGTGCTCTGGTCCAGTCCGATTCTGATTTTTTCCCCTGTTCTTTGCAAAGATGCAGTCTAGCAACTTCCTAGAGTATGCATGGGCCCTAGCTTCTAACACAGAGAGAATGCAGGTTATGGTAAAACTAGTATTTAGTTTGAATATTTGAATATCTAGTATTTAGTTAGATATTTTGTCATATTTTAAAAAATAAACTAGTCAGAACACCAAGCATTTGAGACTACAGTATGTAAGGTGACAGCCTACTCTTTACTGATGGTGATCCTTATTTTTATTATTTGACAGCTAATTAAGTCTGTAAACAGGTTGAGGATTTACATTATGAAGGAGTAAATCACAGTTCTAGTAGGTTCAGGGCACCATTTTTGTCTGAATGATATTAATGCAAAACAGTTGTTACCCGCCCTTCAATGTGCCACATTGACTTCATCTTTTCACATAAAGAAGCATCCATCGTTTGTTCTCACAAGTATTTACCTCTTCTCTTTCTCATTTGTAAGTAGGAAAGAAATCTCATCTTAGGAAAACCACGGAGAAGAAGCTCCCCACTAAACAAACCATTGCAAAACTGCAACAGTCTGACATATGGAAAATGGAGAATGAGTTCTATGAGTTTGCTCTGGAGCAGTTCCAGTTCATCAGAGCCCACGCCGTACGGGAAAAAGACGGAGACCTCTACATCCTCGCACAAAACTTTTTCTATGAAAAGATTTACCCTAAATCGAACTGAGTACAGGTGTGACTGTTCGATTCTTGAACTAAAACTTTGACCCTGTCTTCACCTTAGTTCTCAGCTCTACATCTCGGTTGCTGATAGGTGTATAAGACAATTTGTATTGAGCCAAGTTAGGAAACAGAAACACCGAGGAAGTAGATACTGGCTGGTAAGTTTCAGTGGCCTGAGAAGTTTAAGTTTCAGCCTTTTTTCTTTCTTTTTCTTTCTTTCTTTCTTTCTTTCTTTCTTTTTTTTTTTTTTTTTTTTTCCCCCCTGGTTAAATTTTCATGGGAGTTATAATCTCCTGCCTGGAAAAAGCCTACACATCACCTAAAAATCAACACATAGCAGGTCTAGTCAGAGGCTAAATACAATTTCACAAAAAAGTTCTGATACTCCCTTTTTGATAAAGCATTTTTTTTCCAACTAACCATGAATGAAGATGAGTCCATTTGCTACTTCCACCCTCACCTGGAGGTTCGAGATACACACCTGTACCGAATAGTGTTATTAACTGTTGGGCAGTGTGTGCTTTGTTTTCATGAATCCTGTCTCATGAAATTTACTGGAATGTTTGATCCTGTTTGCTGAGAATGTCTCTGCTGTAGTTGGAATTGCCCATATTTATGTAGGCCGTTTTAATATTCTTTAAAAAAAAAAAAAGATCTTTAGTGTTAAAAACCAATTTTAAAATAATCAAAGCAGTATTTCTCATTCCTGTCTCCCCACTACCTAAGACTGGGGAGACACTTCAAAGAATGCTGATGTTTTAGTTTAAGACTTCCACACATTAATATCAAAAAAGTAAGTTTAGTATTTGTTCCCCCATGGGTTATTTGTAAAGCAGTGAACTGACATTGGTGATTCCATATTATAACTCCATTAGTGAGCTGTGGTATGGGTAGGATTTTCCTACTTCTTCTGTACTTTTACTTGTAGACTATTTTTACTAAGGTGCTTTATAATGTGTTTTAAAGCATTGCATTTACAAAAAAAGAAAGGAAAATGCTGTAAATATTGCATATTTTATGTATTTGGACCAAAAGGTTAGACGTAATTAGATAAAAGTGGTTTTGCACCCGTTTTATTAAGTCAAGTAAAATCATCAGACCTACTGTTCTTGTAGTTCTCATTTAACTTTATTGTTAAGACATCACTGAAATGAACTTCAGTAACCTTTCAATTTTGATACACAGTACATTGTTCATAATTGGGGCAGTAGCTATAGTGGAAGGAGTACTGGACAAGGAGTCAGAAAATTTGATTTCTGGTCCTGGCTCTGCCGCTTATCAGCTGTGTGATCTCGGGCAAGTCACTTAACCTCTCTTTGCCTCAATTTCCTCATCTTGAAATGAGGATACTAATACCTGCTGTACCTACCTCGCAGGGGTGTTGTGAGGATTACATGAGATGGCATGTGAAAGCACTTTGAAAACTGTAATGCGCTATATAAACGTAAGGTATTATGGAAACATCTTTAACATATGGTTTCCTACCATTCATTTTTTTAACAAAGAAAGGGAAAAGTCCACTTATTAGCTGGTTGGGGGAAAAAGTGAATCTTGATAGAAATTTGTGTTTGATAAATATCTTCTCTGTTTTATCTTCTCTGTTTCAACAACTATGGAAATACGAAACACCTGTGAACTAACTCTTAAAGATTCATGAACAGCTGCTTGAGTTCAGGAGGTTCCCTGTTTGAAAAAGACTTTCTTAGCTGACTCAGGGCAGGGTACAATTTGCTCTTCAACTTTGGAGAGACTTGTCTGGTTTTATTTTCCATTACCATTCAGAAATGGTAGCTCTTTTTTACCTCTGGTTGTTCAGGTATATTTTGCAGAGTTTCATTACCCTGTGCGTTCTTTGCCATCTTTCCCTTCTTGGAGTAACTGAGATAAGATTTTTAGACACGTTTTCTAAAAGAATAATCTTTACTATGTTTAGTTTAAATAAACACTATTCCTGAACAAGTCCTCACAAACTAGGCAAACATTTTAGGCAGACTACTCTAAAGGTTATTAACTGTATGGGAGGTGAAGAGGGAACACTACTTAATGAAAAAACATAGATTTAAAGAAAAGCTAAAGGAAGTTCGTGGAAGGAATCAGTTTAGCGCCCTTCCCTCCCACCTCCAATACTAGGAGGATATTAAGAGAACATTGGCAGGCACACTTTTCTTACTTGGCTTTCTTTCTTTCTTGTGTATTTATTAACTTTTACAGATATTTGTTGAAAATCTATACAAATTATTCCCTTGCCCAAAAGTAAAGCACCACCTTAAGGTGATGTGTCTGACATTTATTCTGCTAAGGAACCCCCAGTATGCAGGTTACTCTTGGAGTACATGCTAAAATCTTCTTGAGGTGCACTAACTCTTAGGAAACTAGAGTAGTATGGAGTGCCCTACATCATGGGTTCAGTCAACTTTTCCTTTGAAGATACAGAGAGTATATGTTTTAGGCTTTGCAGTCCGTACAGTCCCTGTCAGAACTACTCAACGCTTGTCATGTTAACACAAAAGCAAGGATAGATAGCACATAAATGAGTGAGCATGGCTGTGTTCCAATAAAACTTTATTACAAAAGCAAGTGACATGCCAGATAGGGACCATTGGTTGTAGTTTACCAACCCCTGTAATAGATCATTATTTATGGAAAAATCATTTTTAAATCTGTATTCTAGTGACCTAAAAGTTTATATACTTCCAAAAGCTCCTAACTTCTATCCAAAGAATATCTTTCTCATTCGGGCGGTCTCTCCCACAGATTCATAAACTTTCATGAGTTAGATTGCTTCCAGGTGAGCATGTTTTCTTTCCCAGTTTAACAGTTTGGAATAGAGGCATTTATTCTGTCATCTGGTAGGATAGGTTAGGGAGTATCCTTCCTGGAGACTGAGAAAGGGTTAGATTTAATTCCGTCTGGTCCAATACAGCCCTAGGAGTCTGACAACCGCAGAGTCCTCGTAATACCTAACTTTATAATAATAATAAAAATAAAAACATAGAACCACTGAGACAATAATGTATTTTTTAAAAGTGGCAAATGTGGTTTCCTTTTTTCAGCCTTTGCGCTTTTTCAGTATTTTGACCATAGGGAATTTTTTTTTTAATAATACAAAAGCAAATTAACCACTCTGTATTGTAAAAAAACGATGTTGTGTGTGTGTGTGTGTGTGTGTGTGTGTGTGTGTACATCTATGTTTATTTCCTAAAAGAGGAAAAAGTACTTTTTTTTTTGTTCAACTTGTATCAACTCCTGTTTTCTAATTGCTGTGAAATGGCAACTGTTGATAAATTATTGTGACTTTTAAAATATAATGGGGAGGATATATTTTGGTTTTACGGAGCTTTAATCTGTAAAGTATCACTTAAATATATCTGATAGCAACACTTAAAATATTGCATGGGGATTACTTTTCTATCATCCATACCCATCTGTGCAACTTTGAACATACTGGGTGCTTCTGAATTCTTGGTGATTGGGTTTCAATTATTGAAAATCAGAGAACTTAAACTTACTGACTTTTAAACTTTAAATTTTATTTTGTAGTCTTAAAATTCAGTTAATGCCTATAATTTGAAATCTGGTGTTGCTCTTTCTCAATATATGTCCTACTGGAAATTCCTGAAATTGTTAGTGCCATCAGTGGTTTACAAACAGTATTTTGATATTACAGATGATTTGCTCATTGTATTTGCATAGTTAGAAAGAAAATAGTTTGTAGACGATGATTCTCTTTTTCTAATAAAATGAAATAAAAGTTCTTAAACGCACTAGAGGATTTAACTAAAGGCTGGTTCCCAAGTGCATAGCTGGTATTTTAATTTATATTCAAATTCTATGTAGAGAACATCTGTGTAAGCCATCTAGGTTTTCCCATTGATCATTTCCAACCACACCTATGGTCCTAGAAGCCTTTATTATGAGAAGTAGGGTATGGTACTGTAACCTCTTATGAAGTTTGTCTGTAAGAGGCCCAGGTGCTTCTACTTTATGGTTTGAAAATCCGCCTCTTCATAAATTAGTGCTATTCACTGTGAGAGGAAGCAGGGCGATCGCTGTGAGAGTTTCGCATCCATTTACCCTCTGCAGAATTGCTGTACCAAGCCCACCGAACTGCTGCTCAGGCAGCCTTTTGAGGGAGAAGCATCCCTGTTTCAAATGCACTGCCAATTCAGCTCCTCTGGAGTGGAGCTTACTTTCTGGTTTCCTGCAGTGGGAATTTTAGAGCTTGTAATGGGCGATCAGTTAGTCAGATTTATCCTATAATTTAGGTTCATGCAGCTTTGTGACCTTTGCAGTACTATTTATAGAAGGACCCTGATGATGATGATCTCTTTAAAACACATAACTGGTGAGCCTATGATTCAGACCTACCGGTTGCTGTCGATCTGATTTTTTAGACAGCTGCCCTAGCTTTCTGTTGAGAGTCGGCAGCGTGAGCATCTCTAAAGCAGCATTGAATGTAATTTTGAGGAACATGGGTTGTATATTTTGACTCTTATTTTATGAATGCCACAGACAGCTAAACAGTGCCTTTTCCCCCTCACAATCCATGCCGGAAGATGCTCACTCCTTCCTCTGTCTCGGCTTTCTCTCCCTTCTCCCTCCTCCCCCATTCACTTGATTCATTTATGCAATACTGTTTCCAACTTGAAGCCATTTTGTCACATCTGTTGGAGAGATAATCACTCCTTTTCCTTAACATTCTGCCAGCTTTCTGTTGTTGAAAAGTGTTTCAGTTGATTACCTAATGCAAAAGCTATAAAATAAACACTCAGTGGGAAGGGGAAAAATGGTTTGGTGTCCTGTTTTAATATTTTCTTCCGTAGCCTTGACACTGATGGACGTTTTCCAAGCGGACTCAGTGTTGAATGCCTCAATTATTATTGCCACCAGAAATGTATGCATCATCACTGGTCTGTAATGATTTTTCTGGCTTATTTGTGACATACAGACCGACACGTTTTTTTTTTTTTTTGCTTTGTATTTATCTCCTCATTAGTATTGAAATGTTCAGATAGAAAATTTACAACATGTACTTAGGATATACACTTAATTAGAAGAATAAAGGAGATAAGAAAAGGACTATCAACTTAGAATAAAAAAAATTTTTTTTGAGGAGGGGGAGCTAATCTGATTAACCTTTATTTCACAGTGTAGACATGCCCATAGTGTTTTTTGAGAACACACATTTCTAATGATTACGTGTCTTTTGTCCTTAAAGGAGAAACTCTCAATTACATAGATTGCCAATTCCCAGCCACTGGCTCGTTGTTCTCAGCAAGCCATTGGTTCTTTTTACATTGTATGGTATCGTGTTGAATAACATACCAGTTCAGTGATAAACACGGAGTTTGGTCTGCACCCACAGAGCATTGATTTGACAGTCAGAAGGGCCTGCCTTTGGCAGTGTGACTTTAGTAGATGGAGAGAACAGTGTTGTGAAGATTGGATATCATGGATACAAAGTGCTGCCCCGAGGCAGACTACTAACTAACAGCTTTTACGTGCTCTGTGAGAATGTGGGGAGGAAGCCGGCCGGCCCTTCTGACCCTGCAGAGGGTTGTGTCACCTTATCGAAGATCTTTTTAGAAATATCGTGAATGGCACTGAATTTTACTTTTTACTGACGAGTGATTATTGTAATGCCTCTTTACGAGCCTATAACAGACATTCATGGTTCCCATACCTGCTCTTGTCTCCATCTACAGACTTCCTATGAGAGAAGCGGGGGATGGGGGGTGCCACTCACTGTGCTAAGGGAGACCGGACTTGCCTCCAGCAGTGGCTGTGTCCGCACATCATATGGGAACAATGTGGACTGCCAAGAAGTACTTGTATAAAGCTCAGTATATCTAGACTGAAACGACTCTCCCTCTTTCAACAGGAAAGAAAAAAACTACACTCTGTGAGAAAAGAGAACACTTGCCTTAGTTATAAATCAGCTGATCATGTCAGAATCCCAGGGTTTTAGGACATCTGAAAAACAAATTTAGTACGCAATGATTGTTGCCTCAGCCTTCACATTTTCACTGTACTCTCATCATCACTACCTATTTTTTTTTAATAGAATAAGCTAGTGAGCTTTATTATTCTTTTAAAGTAATCTCTGCACCCACTGTGGGGCTGGAACTCATGACGAGGTCAGGAGTCACATGCTCTACCGACTGAGCCAGGCACAGTCTGTTTTTTAAAGCAGCACTTAAGCTTTTGGAATTTTCTCCCAGCAGTAGCAAGTACAGAAATGCACATTCCAGATCACTGTCTGTCTGTAGGCATCTCCCTACCCATTGCCTTACCTGTCTTCATTAGCCCCAGTCTCACCTTTGTCACCACAGAGCACACGTGTCTCCCCCCCCCCACCCCCGCCCCCCCGCAACCAAACAAAAAATAACCGCACCACCGACAAAATTGTCTTCAAAATGCAAGTTTGCCCCTTTTTATTCCAGGAATGAGCAAACAAGGGAAGATTTTATAAAGGCTATTCTCTTTGTGGTGTGCTAGATTCTAGTTGCATGAGACGGAACATAAAGTTTAAAAAATATTCCAAGGGCCTATTTAAGGTATAATGTACTTGAAGACAATGTAGTTACCACTTAAGACCTATGAGGGGAAACAACAGGAAAAATGTCGAGTTTGTGGTTGCTGTTGTTGCCTTTTATCTCTGTTATTTTATGAGAGAGAATAAAGTCCCTGGAATAGGTTACTTTTTTTGGTTTGAAAACGAGAACTGTGGAATTCATGAGAAGATAACCCTCCAAGGTTTGACTGGTTCGTTACTCCTTTCTCCCCACTTTTGGGCCCCATGTTTATTCAAAACCAGATGACCAACCTGGTGAGATTACCATGCCCTGTTTTGAAAAACTTGATATCCTTGCTTTTCACCTTGAAAACAGGTCTCAGACTGTATCTGATCTCTGCTATTCCCGTAAGATTCAGGGCCTCCCTCCTTTTCCCCACAGCCTTTCACCACAGACATATTGTGTCTGCACACGCTCGTAGCTGGGCTACGGAAAGTCACTTTTGAAAGATGCAGTTACGAAAGATAGGTCTGTGATTGGCCCTGAAAAACCAGTTTTATGGTAGTTATGATATGGGCTCTGGAGTGCCACCACTTAACTAGCTGCCTGGTCTTGAACAAATCAGCCTAAAGCTGAGTTTCCTCCTCTGTAAAATAACACTCATATCAACGATCAGTTTGAGGATTGAGATAATTAATATGTGTGTAAACTTACTTAGCACTTACTTAGTTCCTGTTACTAGTGAGCTCTAAAGTGCTAACACTATCTTCTATGGCAAAGATTCGGATATCCCGTGTTGAGGTGTATATGCACTCAGTCATTAACATGTGCCAGGCACGAGGAATGTGAAAGATGAACAACAGAGTCCTGGCCTCTGTTTGTTAAGAAGAAAGGAGGTAAAGAAATAAAGAGCACTGAGCAAAAATCTATTTTTTGCCTTTCTGGTAAATCACCTATTTTGTTACTGTTAAGGATTCATAACACCCATCCCAGACCTTTTAATTTAATACACTGAACAGCTCATCTCTTAGTTTTAACCTTGAAATCGCAGAGGTACCAACCTAGCCCAAGTAATCAAGCTCTAGACGCCTAGGACCCATTAGTTGGCTCCAAAATGTAAACTTCCATAGTCATCTATATGATAGGCTTAATTTCAAGACAAATGAACCTGACAACTAATTGGGTTCATAGATTAAAATGATATGGTTTTACTGTGAGAGGCATTGCTAACATTCAGGTGTAATATTTAATTCTATTATATTTCAATTCAAAAGTCAGTAAAACTAAGAAATACGAATAAGGCAATACACCTAGCCCCGACCTTATAATTGGGTTGTGTTCTCAGAATTTATTAAAAACAGTTCTTTGAAACCCATGTGAAACCAATATACACATGGGCACAGCCCACAAAAGTTGGTTTAATCTAAACCCGCAAGGATTTATCCCTTTATTAGGGCAGAGGGAGCTAAGGGCTATGCCCTTCCTGTTTTTCTGCTGTTTCCCCCAAGGAGATGTTTTAGTCTTGACTCCTAAAGCTAAGCAGTTTCTGTTTCCACCTGTGGATGATGGGGTTGTAAGCAGAGGATAGTCACGCTTGCGTTCTTAAAAGATACTTGCAGCAGTGTAGAGAATGGGCTCTCAGGCTGAAACCTGGGAACACGAAAACCTCCGAGGTTTCTGCAGTCGTCACAGGAAGCGATTACAAGGTTGGGGAGAAGCAGTTGTGTCTCAGGGCCAAAACCCCCAACATTTGGCGACAGATGGGAAGTGATCAGTAAATGGAGAGTGGGAGGCAATATTTGGGTTTGCAAAACACGGCAACAGTACAAATGTTCACCATCTCTTGCCTTTGCCCCAGTTATGCAATGATGGTTATTTTCCAAGTGCAAGTTTATAAAACAGGCTAGTGTTTACCCAAAGAACCTAGGATCACTAAGACAGGATTCACTGTCTCACTATCAGATATTTGACTCCCATGCCTGTTTTTGCACATTCAGATTTTGTGACCCGGGTGAGGGTTTGGCAAAGAACCTCCCAAACACTTTGCTACCGCTCTGTGGCATCTAGTGAAACCTATCAGTCAACTTTAGCCTCTGCCTTATCTGATTTTCCTAAAGCCAAAGCCTCAAAATTAAAGCCATGCCTGGAAATGGCTCACATCATTAGCACTGCAAATTTAAAGGGAAATAGAGAAAGCATAGTTGTTGGATCAATGTTCATTTTAGAACTTCAGTCAAACATTGGGCAACGAGATGATTAGAGCTGTCGGCCTATCAGTGATGCTGAGAAAGGAATGCAGGGCTCCAGCAGGTGCAATAACTACCCCGTGTTCAGGTTTTACTGCTGAACACTCCCTGCCCTCCCAGCAAACAGGCAACATACAGCAAGTATTTTGACCTGTGAGAGTGTTGGGAAATTCCTCCTGCTGGGCCTCCACTGGAAGCCGCAATCCTCTGTGAGGGTGGAACTCAGGCAGATCCAAGAGGGATTATCCCGGGACTCTGGCATCACAGTTTGCTTCTTTCTTTCTCCACCTCCCTCTCTTCTTTCTTTCCAATTTAAATCATTCAATCTCTTAGTAGAAACTTGACATCAAAGAAACTCTGACATTTGAACACCTAATCTGACGTTTTGTTTTTTGAAAGGTTGTGCCCTCTTAAAGTAGCAACTTAAAACTTTAGCCTGCATCTCATTGAGTGTTAAAATCTGGCAAAGGGTAGACTTCTGGTCCCCAAGTGATCTGGCTTCTGAACTTTGGTTTTCTCTCACAAATGTGAACCTTTTTGACCTAAACTGGCATATTTCACATAGCATCCCTAGAGATTTAAAGTGTTTGTGGCAATAACATTTAATTTGCATCCTTTTACTCATTCGGGGGCCCCCTTAACACAGCCACGTTGAGAGGTAGGTAACAATGTTGAGAGTTTTCAGAGTCTCATGTGTTAGAAACTGATGTTTTTAAGCTGCTCTCAAAACTGATTGGCTAAAGTTACCCCTTCTCTGAGCAACAGCTTACCAGTAATGCCATTTGATGAAGTGGGCAGAGCCTTTCTGAAAATGGCTGACTGGAAATAAGTGACATTTTATTCAACCAAGAGTAACCACAGACTTTTTTTCTGCCCCCCTCTGAAAAGTAATTTAAATTCTCTGGTGGACCTGTAATTAGGTCTCTTGGCACAGCATTGTTATCTGATCAGACTGTCATGCCCGTAAACAGTAAAAATGAGGATGTTGGTTCATTCATATGTGTGTTTGTTTTTGTTTTTTTTTTTTAAAGAAGGCTATGGGCTTTAGGCCCCCTTCTCGCTTTCTCACTCATGCTCTGTTTCTCTCTGTCTTTGTCTCATATGGGGGCTTTTCAAATAAAACCTTAGACAAGAACAATGTTTAAAAAGTGGGCCAGTTATATTTTGCTTCTCCAGTTCTGCCATGCTAATGGCTCCCTTCTTGATCATTTAAAACACTGGTCCAAATCCAGATGGAATTAGATGCCCCTTCCTGCAGTCAGACAGTCTGTAATGTTTGATACGGATCTTCTGAGTGGACAAGATGAGATTAGATTGGTCTCTCTGGGAGCCAACACTATTCATTTTGTAAGAAAGTTATCCTGGAGGCCTGAGTACTGCCAAGAGCAAAGTGGAAACAGAGCCCAGTCTTTCCCTCTTATCAAGATCCATAGTTGGTTCCACATTAAGCAGTGAAGTGCTCGATGGTAAAAGGATTTGAATAATGAGTTGGATCAGAAGCCAGGAAGGAGGTCCCTGCCACCCACGATCGAAATATGAATTTCATGTGTTGTAACTTTATTACCATTTTTTGTTTGTTTAAATATATGACAGAGACCAAAATCTCTGGCGTGGAGTCAGTGGCTATTTTTAGTTGCTGGGTTTTTTTCATTTAATTAATATTTAATGAGCCCCACTACGTGCCAGGCGCTGCACAACAGACCTCCCTATGCGCTATAAAGATTAACCCTTAGAATAATCCTCATGTTTAGTCCTTTACCATGGAGGAATGTTATAGTTTACAAGGCTCTTTCACATTTATTTTCTCCCAATATTCTCACCTAAAGGGGGGCTGTCATTAGCCTCACTGGCAATTGAGGAAGCCGACACAGCTAGTAAGAGGGAGATGGGCTGAGTAACCAGCCCCCAGGCTGCCTGGGCCAGCAAACTGAGCTTCCTCTCGCTGTGTTCCTGTTTCTGTGTGAATAAATGCTCTGCTACAGATTAACTGTTGCAGTGGTTCTTAAAGTGTAGTGCTGTCTCTGGATCAATAGCATCAGCGTCAGCTGGGAACTTGTTGAAAGGCAATTTGCTCGGGCCCCAGACCTTCTGAGTAGTGCCAGCAATCTCTGTGTTAACAAGCCCTCCGCGAGGTTCTGACACAGACAAGTTCAGGAGCCACTAGCCTAGGGCACCAGTGCACGGATGAGATGACAAAGGGCTCCCGTGACAAAGAGCCTGTGAGCTAGGATTTGAACCCAAGTCTGTCCAGCTCCGATGCTGTGTGTTTTCCGGGTGGGCTCCTTAAAATAATCTTAGATTTTCCATTTTGGTAAATTCCTTTCTGAAATATCCAGTGGGGGAGAGGAGAAAAGGTCAATAAGAAAAACGCATCTCAGGGGTGCCTGGGGGGCTCAGTCGGTTGAGCGTCCAACTCCGGCTCAGGTCATGATCTAGTGGTTAGTGGGTTCGAGCCTCTCATTAGGCTCTGTGCTGATGGCTCAAAGCCTGGAACCTGCTTCGGAATCTGTGTCTGTCTCTTTGTCCCTCCTCTGTTCACACTCTCTCTGAAAATAAATAAATGAAACATTAAAAAAAATAAGAGAAACACATCTCTGGATGTAAGGCACAAATTCTGCCCCATCTACTGACTTTCTGGTTTCTGGGTGAGATGAACATTGTCAGGGCGCGGGGGACCCTTAAAATCACCACTAGAATCCCCAAGGGCAGGAAATCCAGCCGTAGAGCAGAGGGTCCCAAATGGCTGCCCAGGCTACGCACATTTCACCCAGAGCTTTCCGGGTCCGGTGTTCTTGTTCACTCCTGACGTTTTACTATGATGGATTTCATGGCAAGAGGGCTCTTTGCTCCCTGCCTGGCAGTATCCGTGGAGGTGTGGGTTCAGGTGGTATGGGAAATTCCTCGTGCTGTCCTCGCTGGCGGGACTTTCCTAGCTGAGATCCACAGCCTGAGGTCACACGTGGACCCTGCCAGCTGTGTGGCATAAACAAAAATGCCCACCTGGTTCTCATGAATTTCACCTGCATTTTATTTCTCCTTGAAGCAAGAGCCCAAACGGAGGCTTAGGCCACAGCTCCAAGGGTGTCCAGGGAAAGCAGAACTGACCCCACACACATACACACCCGCGAGGCAAGGCGTTTCTGTCACAGGCTCTAGAGATCAGCAAAGGAGAAGCCTGAGCCTTTCTTTTTTGAAAGAGGAGAACTGTTGCCCACCCACAGAGCACTTCCTAGCAGCTGGTGCTGCACCGAGTGCTTTGCCTACATTATCTCCTCTCACTCTCAGCACTCTGAGGAAGATACTCCTATTAGCCCCATCTCACAGATGAGGAAAATGAGGCTCACCGAGGTCCACTTTCCCACAAACACACAGCTGGGAAGTGGTGGAGATGGGACTCAAATTCAGGTCTGACTGCAGACGTCCATCTGTTAACCATTGTGCCACATAGACTCTGACGGCTGTGGCAGGCAAGGGAGAGGCTTTGTACTGAACGTCTGGCCGCACAGCCCCATAGGGCTTGGCAGCGGGAGACATGGGACCTTGGAGCCGAGGCACGTATCCACGTGGGCTGCAGCTGGGGCTGGAGCCCAGCAAAGGCCTCCACCAGGACGGCTTTTAACTGGGAGTGGGGAAGGGCGTGCTCAGGCCATTTTGCTTTCGGAAATGCTTCCTCCTACTCTCTATTTCTTCATGCATCATTCCCAGGTCAACAAATGGCCGTTTGTTGTTGTTGTAACTGTCTATAAAGAGTAGCCAGATTAACAGATCCGGCGTTTGGAAAATCACCGTAGGTGCCCTGTGTCTGCTTTTCAGTGTACCTGTGCAGCCCGAACCTGAGGCCTTGGCTCCCCGGAGCCAGCTGGGACATCCTGAAAAATTCCCCCAGGGCTCTCTGTTCTAGCAGGGGCTCCGGATGCAAGCCTCACCTTTTGCATAAGAGCCACCATGGCAGGCGGTTGTCCAGGCTGCCCTGGGGAGGTGGCAGGTGCTAAACGTCTTCCTAGGTGCTGCATGGAGCAGACTTGGCTCCATGGTCCAGCTCGGGGACCCAAGAAAGCCTAGTTGTCTCCCAGTGTCTCTGCCCCCTCCTGGTCACCCCCTCACTCCCCTCTGTGGCTTACTGTGCACACCCTCCCCCCTCTACACACCCAGGCACTTTCTGCAAAGAGGGCTTTGGAGATACCAATGCCTAGTCAGTCTAACCTTCCCAGGGTGGGAGGGCAGAGTGGAAAATTTGCAGTGTATACAAAGCCTGACGCTCAAGCAATAAAATCTCTGCCTCGTGGAAGTCCAGGATCCATAAGCAAGGAGGGTTGGCACAGTAG
Organism: Lynx canadensis; assembly: GCF_007474595.2. Lineage (NCBI taxonomy): Eukaryota > Metazoa > Chordata > Mammalia > Carnivora > Felidae > Lynx > Lynx canadensis. The sequence goes on from NC_044310.1 coordinate 73,166,506, forward strand.
CACGTGAGCAGGAGGGCTTCCTGCCCCCAGAGATTTTGCTTCATAGGTGGCACCTGCCCTGAACTCCCCAGAACCGCCCCCCATCCCACTGTACCCTCTGTTACTGCCTCTTTCCCTCCCCCTGTGCAACTCCCCACCCCCTACCCTTCCCGCTGTGTTTCAGGGAGGTTTCCCAGCACCATTCTGGCTGACAGATCAGACCCATCTGAGTCAGACTGAGCCTCCCATTTAGTCACTTAGGCCTCTGGTATCCGGGTGGCCCAGGCCTCATGCCAATCCCACGACTGCTAATAGCAATTTGATCATACTCACTTTTATACTTAAATTTCCTTTCTTCCAGGAGCCCCAAGCTCTTTAACGAATGCGAGAATTATGCTGCAGGACAAAAAAACAAACCGAGGGAAAATATCCACCGTATTCCAATTCTGCTCCTCCTTCCCGGACTTACACACTTGCTCTGAAAGGTGGATATTAGAAGTTCATAAACTCTGGTGGGCGGTATGGATCTGGAACGGAGACCTGAGGCTTCGTGTTGCCCCCATGCCCCACCAGCTTTCACCATCTTTCTTGGGTTTGCGGCTCCAAGACCCTGGAACTCCATTTAGATGAGTCTAATAGACTTGTGTCTTAGAAGAAGAAAGTTCGGTATGGTTATATTAGCTTCCTGTGCCCCTAGAGGTGCTCACCAGGCCCAGCTGGTGGTTGTATGCCTTAGAACAGGTGCCTTGGAAGACACAGTCACCTCCAAGGGCAAGAGTGAGATTTGGGCTCCCCCCCCCGCCCCGCCCCAGCAACCTTGTGTTTAGCACCTGTGAAGCTTTCCCAGGGTGAAGAGAAATACAGAACACGGATGGCCTACTCCTCTGTGCCTGGCACCACTGGGTGCGGAGGGTGGGGAGGTAAGCCCGTGGGGGCTTTGGCTAGTACCTGACTTGCCCTTCTTTTCTTTATTCAAAGGTCCAGCCATTTTGTTTGATAGGAAGAAAAGGATTAGTCTTGGAATCAGGCATGCAGCTTCTAGTTCTGACAGCCCCCTTTCTCACCAGGGGTTAGGGCAGTATCCACAAGGTTTTGCTTGCTTTCTATAAGAGGAGAGAGTACTATCTGACTTTAATTATCGAGATTTGATCTTCTGGCTCAAACTCATTCTTCACACTGATGACAAAACTGTCTTCCAAAAAGAGAATTTGCTTCCTCACTTGAAAAGTCTCAGTGGCTTCCCACCACTGTAGGAAGGAGTTTCAGCTCCTTTAGTAAAGCATTTAAGACCTTCTAGGATATGTCCCTTTTTCCCCTTTCAAGCATGTTTGCCACTATGACTCCCTCTCAGAACGTGGTCACACCAGACCACTCACATACACTTTCATGCTTTTGTCCATTTTCTTTTCTCAATTCTCTGTGGAAATCCTCCTTACCATTCAAGGCCTGGTTCAAATAGCATCTTTCTGGGACAGTTTCTTTGAACCCAAGAGTCAGAATCCATTGTTCCTGCCACTACACCCACAAAGGCCATTGCTTGTGCCCGTGCTCAGTCATAGAGATGTGAAACGTGTACTTTTGGAATGAGACAGACTTCTTGGGTTGAAGTCCTGGCTCCCTCACTTTCCTGCCATGTGACTTTAGGAAAATCACTAATCTACGAAGAGTAAAGCCAAAGCCCACCTTACCTAACAGTGTCGTGAGGATTGAATGAGTTCGTGTCTGTAACATCCTTGGGAGAAGAACATCGTGGGCGAGCGGAAGGTGTCAGTGTTTCCTAATATCGCATTCTAGGTATCGTCAACCTGCCTGTGTCCTAGGTGGCCAGCTCCAGATCAGGGCCACGCTGGGCGTCGTGACACTTGCCCCGCCCACCTGCAATAGCACGTCTTGTCAAAGGTGGGCATTCGGTAAACACTGAAAACATTTGTGAGCGTTTTATTTCTCTGTTCTTCTGTTTCTCTCTCTGGACAGTAGTGACAAAGAGTAGCGAAAAAGAACATTCTGGGGCCTAAAGAAACCCTCCCCAAGCACTCCTCCCAGGACAGAGCCCATTGTTAATTGGAAAATAAATAGCTCTCAGCTGAGCATGGCTTCTCCTTTCATGGGCCCCCCTGCAAGCAGTGGCTGTTTGGGAGACAGTTATACCTCCTTTGAGGATAATAATGAGTGCCCCAAACTCCTTTGGAAGAATGTTGTGAAGATAAATGAGATAATCCACCTGACAGCTCTTTGAGCTCTTATGAAAAAGATACCCTTGAAATAGAGCATACAGGTGTGCCTTGTTTGGGTTTGTGAATTTGGGGGATTTTATGAAAATCTGCACCTACCAAACAGACAAATTAAGGGGTGAAAATTAGCATCCCACACAGCCTCTTGGCTTGACAAAAAGATTCACAGCAGGATGCCTTTAAATAGCCAGCTCCCCTAGTGCATTTAAAATATGACTCAATTTATAAAGAATTTGATTTACATACACCCGGTCAGGAACACATCTACTACAGGAGGGGAGGCGCATATGTTTTTTATAATAAAGATTGATAACTGTGGGGTTTTCAAAATATAAAATATTTCTCTCTCTCACGATCTTTCATCGTGCCGTTAACACTTCCACTGCTGGGAAGCAGCTCCGAAAGTGTGCAGATGTTGGTGCGGAGGCTGGGCCGAGCCCTCCTGAGCACACCTCAGGGAGCGTGCGGGCACGAAAGGACTCTGCTTGGCAGAAGCCCGATTGAAATAAAGAAATAACTGGCTTGAGATCACATCCGCATGCAACACGCTGTTCCTAATTGGGCTAAAGCATTTCTAACTCAATAGAAGATTAAACATCAGCAAGCAGTGAATGTCTGATGAAAAAGTAAAAATCAGCCTCATTTAGGAGGGAGACCATATAGAGCAGATGCAGAAGCCACTAGATATGAGTGAGCTCCTTGTTCAGATTTTCTCTTTAGAAGTGTTTAGGTGTGTCCTCTGTGTGTGTGTGTGTGTGTGTGTGTGTGTCTATTAGCAGATGCTCAGCGCTCGATGGGGTTCAGGGGCGTGTGCTGGTCCGAACAATGACCCCCCCCCCCCACCCCGGATGCCTGGGAGGCTCAGTCAGTTAAGCTCTTGATTTCAGCTCAGGGCATGATCTCACGGTTCATGGGTTTGAGCCCCGCGTCGGGCTCTGTGGTGATGGCTCGGACCCTGGGAGCCTGCTTCAGATTCTGTGTGTGTCTCTCTCTCTGCCCCTCCCCCACTCATGCTTCTGTCTCTCAAAAATAAATAAAAAGGTTAAAAACAATTAAAAAAGAATGCAGGTGGAATTAAGTTTGCTAATCAGCTGACCTTAAAATCGGGAGGGCCTCCTGGATTATCCAGCTAGGCCCAGTGTAATCTCATGGGCCCTTAGAAGTTGGGAGAGGAAAAAAAAATCAGTGACAGGGGATGGGAAGGGAAAGGGCTCACTGGCCATGGCCGGTTGTGAAGACAGAAGGGGGCTGAGAGCCAAAAAATACAAGCAGCCTCTGGAAGATAACAAAGGAGAGAAAACAGATTCCAGAAAGGATCCCAGCTCTGACAACACCTTAACTTTAGCCTAGTGAGACCCGTTTTGGACTTCTGACATCAAGAAGTGTAAGGTAATAAATCTGTGTCGTTATGCATTGCTAAGTCGGTGGTGATGTTACAGCAGCCGTCGAATATTGATGCAAAAGTGGGTGGGCTGGTTACGTCAGCTTCCCTGGGTAGTTCGTGCTGATGCGGCCCGTGTCAAATCTCTGGTGCTTTCATGAGCACAGAGGCAGCCTCACATTCAACCGCTGCAAGCCCTAACACCCGGTGCCCCATTCTCCTCTACTCCCACATGCAGGGGAGAATAGGGACATTGTGGGCTGGCCTTTGTGGCCTCTGTGCCACAGAAGCGGGGGAAAGGCCTGGGATTTCCTCTAGGGCAATGAGTCCTCTCTTTCGGTTAACCACCCACATAGGCCAGCCCTTGAAAGCCAATGGCACATATCTATCTGAACAATTCCAAGCTGCTCCCATCTCCACAGTTACTGTGCCTCCAGGCCCCTCTGCCCTCAGCATCTACCTCTCCAAGCGGAGCCTTGGATGGAGCACACTGGCCACCTCAGAAGTCCTCGTGTCTGTCCGCCCCTCCCTTCATCTCCCCAGCAGGTGGATGTGGCTGGTTGGCCTGACATGGAAAATGATTTCTTTGGAGGCGCACCGGAACCCCGTTCTGCCTTTGAGATGTGCCTCAATGACCCCCAGGGGATTTTGCGCCCTCCTCTCCCCTCTGTGCCAAGTCTCCCCACCATGGCAAGCAGTCTTGGGCAGGCTCTATTCCTAGACTGGTGGGTGTTGAGGGGGTGAGGTCAACGCAGAGGAGAAAGAGCAGGAGGCTTGTTTGGTTGGAAGTTCAGCTGTATTTCCAATTTAGCTCTTCTCAGCAATAAAGCTCATGTTTTGACTCCTCAGTGGTCCCAAACCCTACATTAGAAAGGTGCATGATTAGTTGACCCCAAAACAGTTACCATGAGCAGAGTCTCCCCATAAAGCCAAAGTTCTGAATTTCCACAATCGTCTATGGTGAGAGGAACATAAATGTGAATCTCTGCTCTTCATCAGCTGTGTGATCTCTAGACCTCAGTTTCTTCATCTCTGAACTATGGATGATAATAATACTTAGCTCCTGGGGTTGTTGTAAGGGTTAAATGAGATGATCCCTTTGGCCCGAAGCGTAGTCACCGTGTTATAGTAACACGAAGGGAGAGCGACTGCTTCTGTTACTATTGTTTTTGCTGTTCTAAAAGGTTAGCAAAACAGACCCTTTCTACCACAGAAAGGTAGTTTCAGCTGAAGTCTTTAAGACAATGAGTGTCAGTTTCGTCCATGTCTTCATAGTGAGATGCTGGCCGCCAAAGCAGGAGGTGAAAGGATGTGGCCCAGAACTGGTGTTCCAACAATGAGCTGACAATCGGAAGATTCAGAGGCCAAGAGAGTAACCGAGGCTGGAGAGAAAATTTCTTTCAAAAGAAATATGTGTTCTGTGGCACCTTCCTCCTTGCCCAGCAGGGTGGTGAATGTGTGTTCTGTGGACTTGAGGGGTCCCCTAGGAGAGTGGACTGGAATTGTCTTCCAGGTCGACGAGGCCCTCCTGGAAGGGCGGTGCGACCCCAAAAGAGAACCTATGGGGAAGAGGTCTGCAGAGGTCCGCAGGCAGGTGGGGGATGGAAGCAGCTGGTGGGGGAGGGTGCAGTGCCTGGGTCAGCAGAACTTCAGACGAGCTAGAAGATCCAAGCAGAGCCAGAGAAAGTCCGCTTTAAGTAGGGTGATCACTAGTCTCGTTTGTCCAGGACAGTCCTGGTTTGTATCTGCCGTTCTGGTGTAATTATAAAGCACGTCCACTTTCACTCTTAAAAGTGTCTCCACTTGGACAAGAGATTACTCTCCACCAAAGTCAGAGGCAACCACACCCAACCCACGGGAGGGGTCTCCGTGCCCCCTCCTCCTTTTCGCCCCCCTCTCACTCTCACAGAGCCTTCTTCTGCTTCCATGAGGGGGTTGCGGGAAGAGTAAACCTGTGGCTCTCCTGGCAGGAAATAGAAGAGCCCAGCTTGCCTCCACCCCTCACCTTCTGCCTTTACTGCTGGAACCTTCCAGCCTGAAGCAGGAGCACACTGCAGGTGACAGAAGTGAGTTGGTATTTTGTTTACTACGTGAACCGGGCATACTAGCTCAGGCTGTGTCTGTTCCTGTGATTAGAAGTGACCAGAAGACTTAATTACCTCAATGGAAAGGTAAAGCTGTGGGGTAGCCTGAGATTTCCCAGGGATACAGGGGAATGCTCGCCCTCAGGGTGGGCTTGACCGGGCAGTGGGGGAGCAACAAATACAAGTCTTTTCTGTTGACTCCCTTTATTTCTTGTTAAAGATACCAGTTATGTTGTTACTATCGACCACTCACCGTTTTCATTCTGGCTTCATGGACACCCAGGCAAATGAGCTCTCTTGCTACCCGGAGCTTTGGCCTCAAATCACTGTTTGACCTATTCTGGCGAACTGCCACGGCCCTCATGCAGACCTCTGGGAATTATTCTGAACTGCAAATTTAAGGCCTAGACTAAAGACTAAGATTGCTGAATGTTCTCCTCAAGAAGGCCAAGAGGAGAAGGAGAGAGAAAAAGGAAAAGTCAAAAACAAACAAACCCAGAGCACCTCAGTGGCTCAGTCGTTAAGCATCTGACTTTGGGTCAGGTCATGATCTTATGATTCTTGAGTTCGAGCCACACATGGGGTGAGTCTGAGCCCCACTTTGGGTAAAACACAAGCCCTGCTTCTCTCTCTCTGTCTCTCTCTCTTCACCCCTTGCTCACTTGCACACACTCTCTCTCTCTTGCTCAGAAAACAAAACAACAGAAAACAACAACCTTTCCTGTAGGGATGTACTATTTCTTTCCCCAATGTTCATAAGCAGAATTATATTCAAGGATTCATCACTGGAGTCCCTGTAGCTAGAAGGTTGCTTAGGGAAATGAAAGTCGTGACAAATGCAAAAATGTTTGCCCGTGATCACGCACCATCTCGTTCTCCCACCCGACTACGGAATGAAGCCCCTTTTGGATCAGACTCCTGATGGTTGTGGGATATTATAAATATCTGACAGGACAGTGGAAGTGATGCAAATCCATTTCCAAGTCAACTTTCAGATCTTGCAAGCAATGGAAGATTCCGTGGCGTTAAGGAGAATGAAGTTGGAGGATTGCTCAAATCATCGCAAGCTGTCAAAAATAGGGGCATGGCGGGGTGTACCAGTTAATGATGGGAAAACAAAAAATTGGCAGAGACAGGGACACCAGAGGCGCTTCAAAGAAAAAGTGTGTGTATCAAACAGTCATGAGAAGCCTTTGGGGAAATTCATAACCCTCTTGCATACTTTTGTGAAAATGTCTCTTTGTGCGATTGGCTATCAAAGTAAAATACAAAGCTGTTGTACAAATATTGTTTTAAAATTTTTCTTAAATAATTCATTTTTTTGTTCAGTAAGAACTAATGCATAGTTGTATTTATAACTTGTGTTAGATTGGAGAGTTTTAAAAGCTTAACTTAATCTTTTGTTTTATTTTTCAAGTTCAAGCTCCAACAGAACTTTTTCTCCCCCTCCTATTTACAATAAAATTGTCTCTCTCAAGTAGTTTCCTATTGGGTGGTTCTCTCAAAATAATGGAGATTTTCTGCTCCAAAGCCCCTAGTATAGATTACAGTCTTTGCATCATACAGAGCTTCACCAAGGTTGGGACCAGAGGAGACACCTGAGTGACTCCTGCATGACTCAGAGAGTCACCAAAAGGAACCACCCGGAAAGGAAGAAAGCCTCTGCCCCAAAGACAAATTCCAGCTTCTACCCTTAGGGATGGAGGGAGCCATTTTTCTTTTCAGTGGCCAGTTTGTCCCTACTTGTCAACCACCAACCCACAGAATTATCAAAACCTCCCCTCAGAGGCTCCCACTAGAGGAGCTGGCATTTTGTAAGTGAGAAAAAAGGTGTTTGTATCCTTTGTAATTTTTATTGCTGCTATTTGCATTTTCTCTGCCTGGAAACTAAACTCCTGCCCTGTTGAGTGAAATACCAGGCACCGTCTTCCCTGCTGGAGGCACCTGCCGGGCCTCCTTGCTCCCTTGGCCCAGTGCCCCTGCCCAGTCTTAGCCCTGAGGGTCTCTGATGGCAGGAGGAGGACTCCGGTCCCCATAAAGTGACAGAACAAGAGAGGCTCAGCTTCTCAGTGATGCCTGCTTTACTACGGAGGGTTCTCTGGGGTCTTCTGGGCCTTCTCTGATGTGGAGGGTGGGAAGACGTCAAGAGGTCTATGGACGCCATCTCCCTAATCAGTCGCTCAGACGTTTGAGATTCTGTGAGGAAACAACAAAAGGGGGTTATCCACGCAGCCCAGGTCCCTTCACGATCCCTTTGTTCCTTCCGTTGCAATCTGTACCTTTTCCTACCCCCCTGAAGACCAGGTCAAATCTCCTTCCTTCGTCAGCCTGGAGTGGAGTGGGGGGGGTGAGGGGGGAGTTTTGGCTGCCTCCTAGGGGCCAGGGTATGTCTGCTCAACCCTGTGACCTTATCCACCTGAGGAGGCAAGACTCTCCCACCACAGCTCAAGGGTGCAAGAAAGGTTACGTTTTGTTTACATCAGCGTCCTTTCCATTTCAAATCCCTATTCTGCTTGACGGCTGGCACTTCCTGTGACTGCTAGATAGGCTTTTTGTCCTTGGTGATTATGTCCCCATTCTGAGTGGCTCATGATCGCAGCTGGAGAGTGGGGGCAGTGGGGAGCGGAGAGAGGTGGCCCCTGACCCAGGTCCTCTGTCTATGCCAGCCTCCCAGGACTGTATCATCCCGTCCCACCCTCGGTCACAGACCCTAACGACTTCCAGGCCCCTTCTGAAGAGGGTCTACAGGAAATTCCGCTGCCCGCCCACGCTGCTGCTAAACTAAGGGAACTCTGGGACTGTCACAGGCCTTCCCCACACTAAGGGTCACTTCCACCCCTGCCAGCTGGCCCTTGCGGCACAGGAAGGAAGGGCAGAGGTGACCTTTCTTTTTCAATTCTCCTACCTCTTGGGTGGTTCCCTCCTTCCCCTAAGGGAGGACCCTCTGAGACCCAGTGTGGGGCCTTGACCTCCTCCCAGGGTAAGGTCTGCCCTACCTTGTGTCTTCACTCTGGAGTCTCAAAACCTAAACATTTGGGTGCTGGGTGCCCTAGTTCCACTGGGACAACCTCCCTCTGAGACAGAAACGGTCATGGCCCGCTGCCACATGTGGGAGAGTCACCGTGCAACAGAGACTCTAGGGAATTTATCAACATATTGTCCCTACACGGGGACCCATACCGCCAGTCGTGCGAAGACAGAAAGATAAGCGTGGGCTGTGGAAAAGTGGAGCCTGTGCTCCATGAATATGCAACTCTAGGCTTCGGAGCTTAGCATATTTCATTCTGTTGCAAGTTGAAACGTGTAGGTATATCTCCTTGGCCCAACTCAAAAGGTAGATGTTTTCTGCCTTCTGTGAGTACAGACACTTGGCAGCCAGCTTTCTCTGAACGTTCGTCTGGAAAAGAATCTCCGCTTGTTGTGAGTAGTTAAGTTTATTCAACATATAAATCTCTTAAAACCCATGCACTTAAATGCTTGCGGTTGTGTGGGATATTATCAGTGTCAGGGATGGGCGAAGTTGAAGGCATTTTGGGTCAGTCTACTTTCTTTAAATCTTCTCCAAACATTTTAGGTTTGGCAAAACCTGAATTGCATTTTTGCCAAACCCCTGTGCCTGTAATTTGTAAACCCCTGTGTATTTTCAGGGAAATGTAGTCCATATGTTTCTGATTGATTTACACTTAACTCATCTAAACGTTGTTTTGCTAGTGTTATTTGATGTCCGAAGGGTCTCAGAGCCTGTTTACATCTGTCTAAGCTGCGCTTTTTCCCCCTGAGACTCGCGAAGATCTGTTTTGCCAAGAGTAAACTCAGTTGAAGTTTAGTTTACTAAGCACCGCCCCTCCCTGCCCCCACTTCCCACGTTCGGATGGGACTTGGGTTGAATCCGAACTAAAGAGCTGAGGAAGTTGCATGGGGCTTTGAAGTTGACCAAACACTCTCCACCACCACACTTCACTAAGGGGGATCAGCCCAAAGCCTCCCCACTGGGGATTGTGACCCATAACACTGGCACAGAGACCAGCCCCCAGGCCAGGCCAACTTCCCAGCCTGGACTTGTCCCCAGCGGCACTGGCACTTAGCAGCAACCAGCCAACCACCCCACCTTGACAGTCCCTTCCAGTAGGACATGTTCATCCAGGTTTTATGGGGAGGAAAGCACAGACTTTGAATAAAAGCCATCAGCCCTCTTGCGAGGTCTGCAATAATGATCTTGTAGAGAAAGACTGTGGTTTTAGAACAAAATAAACAAAAGAAATCCTCAGCTAGGGCCCCACATCACCGAACCTTAATTTTAGATAGTCTGCATTTGCCTTGCAAATGAGTCCAAAAATTACCAACCCACAAACATTTAAAGCAATCCTGCCCACTGCCAGAAAGAGTATGCGGGGCAGAAGGAATGAGCCTGGCCCCTTCTGCTCTGCTCAGTGGAAGTGGGAAAAGGGTGTTGTTGGAACTTAGCTGGTGCCCCACAATTTTGGAAACATGATAACTAGAAATGGAGACGTACTCATTGCAACCATATGATTCATCCTTGAGGGAAATGGTGCTTTATTTTGGAGGAAGCACTTTAATGGGCATTGAGGCATGTTCAAGTAAAGTCTATTTGGACTGGAGAGACTCCAGACAAAGAGGAGCTAGGTGGGTTGTAAAATAAGGCGAGGGGTTGTCTTCTCTGCACGCAGAGTTGCCGTTGACTTGGAGACCAGCCTAAGATGTCTCTACCTCTTGTTTTACCCTGCAAGGTATGGGCAACCTAGGTTCTAATAAAGGAACACAGTCAGAGCATTTAACTGGGGGAAAGTTAGGCTAGCCCCTGAAATGTGGGGCAAGTTAGAAGATAGGAACAAAGATAGCTCGGACTCTCTCTCACCAGGGTTTAAACTTTCTGTTTCTATGTTGTACTTCCCTTCTGCTATCTTTAAGCTTCAGATAATCTTGATATTATAGGTTGGTCTTGATTATGTTCTGGGGGAGTAGGTGAGGGGCCTGTGCCTACGCCATGAGGGAGACAGAGGAGACTGAGAGAGAATGGAACAACGTGACAAGTGACAGATAGGCCTGACCTCTGGAACATGGACACGTTCCTCGGGGATTCTCAGAAATACCTGGGATCAGGTAGACAGGCTTTCCTGAAGCCTCCTGGCATGACAGCTGAGTTGGGAAGAACTTTCCCCATCTGGAGAACTTGGGGACATCAGCCTCATATCAGTGTTAACTCTGGTGGGTGGGCCAGTGGCAATATTTGCAAGTCCACATTGGATACCAACGGTGCTGTTCCAAGGTCCCCCATATGGGGTCCATGCAGGTTGCCGTCCCACGGCGTCAGGATCAGACATTTCTCCTGCCTCCCTGGGCCATCAGTATGCGTATCTGGACCGCATGGTATCTCCCTTGCCCCACCTTCTAGTTTCACTGAACCGTGTTTTAGTGTGAAGTCATCAAGCTACACTGAAGACTGAGAAATGCGTGTACTCTAAGCATGTTGTGAGCCACAATTTATCATTTTGCAAAGTCTCCTTCTGGTGGTGCTCTAAGAAGAAACCCATCCCTGCTGCTCACCGGCAGTATGGCTTTAGGCCAGTCCCTTCACTTCTCTGACACTCCATCTCCTCCTTTGTAAAGCGAAGATCATAATTCGCTTCCTTCGGGATTGTTGTCACACACTTGATAACATGTTGTTATAATGAACAGGAATTCATACAGAGTAATTCTTATCACACATTATTGCCTAAATCCATGGCTGGTGTCTAATTCTTCTGCATCAACTTTGTCCTTCCTCTCTGGCTCTAATTTGTTTAATCTCAGAGAGTGCTGATCCTTGAAAGGTCATCTGGAACACTGGTTCTCAAACCTGGCTGCACATGAGTCACCTGCAGAGCTTTATAAGGCGTTTAAAGGAGATGCTGAGGAATCCGTGTTTCTAAGTTGCTTTCCTAGTGGTTTGGCTTTGTCCACAGATGAGGGTTTGAGTTACTCCTTGCCTAGATTCTTCCTCTGCCATTAGGCAAGCATTCCTTTCTGCTATTCCAGGCAGGTGGAAACCTGCCCTGTGTTGGACTTTAACAAGCAGGACTCCATACCCCCCTGGGGACCCCTTGCAGTGTCTGATATCCTTTCACGGCGCCTTTTCCCTGTTGCATTCTCGGCTTATTTCTCCAAAGATCTTGATTTACCTTGTGATTACCATCCAGCCGTTGTCTTTGTCTCCCAGTCTTGTTACTCTCCCTGTCTTCTCCTTTGGGAGGCGGGTTCAGACATTTGTCTCCTTACTTTCTGAGGCTAGAGTTTTGCTAGACCCTTTACTCCAGCTCTTCCTTTCTTCCCCGCACTTTCTCCCGTCTGGAGTTTGGGTTTATTTTTCTTCCTGCCTAACTACTTCTAATATACTAAGTCAATAAACAGATTCTCTGTGGTTACATATGGCAAACAGCTGAAATTTACAGTTGAGAGTAAAATTTCCTCATTTGGGAAAAAAAAAAAATCATTTCACAGATTTAGAAAGTGGTCATTCTGATCTCCAGGGCAAATAAAAGTGTTTTATAACCTTCCACAAAAGCTTATGCCTGATTAAATTTTATTATGAATTATTAATTAAACCAAGAAAACACAGAGGCCTAAACCTTTGCTTCAATTTGCTCCAGATTGAGACACAAACCAAAGGCGACAAGAAACCCTGAAGGGGAGGTTTAATGATAGGCAACACATATAAAACTATCTGCACACTTTCATCTGCCAAGGGCTCCAAACCAGCCATGCAAACGAGCCCCCGCGCCTAGGCCTGAATGCAGGCCAGCAATGAACCTGGAAGAAACGGGAAGTCTTCAGCCTCTCTCTCCTGGATGCTGTGTTTGGGTTTCGTGGGGGCATTGTGACTTTGAGGACACATCAGCTATTTGTCTCATGAGCAGCTGTGGTTAGGTGGGGAGTGGTAGGAAACAGGATGGAAAAGCAGCCCGGTGTCTTGGAAGCTGAACCAGAGGTCAGGAGAAGCCGGCCACCGTGGTCATGGCTGAGTGACTGACTCAAGCAGGGCCACCCAATACAGTTGTGCAGGTTGCCTGGAAGCAGGGGCAGGTGAATACAGAAATCCAGCTCATGTTCGCCTGACTAGGCCTTGCTGCCTGCTGCAGGGCTGCAGCCACTAGGGGGAAAGAGCATCTTCTTCCGACTTGAACAGGAGAGTCACATACTGGTCAGGTCTTGCTTGGAGGCCAATTGCGTATGTAGGGGGTGGGTAGGAGGAATGGGCCTGCATTCTCCCGAAAGGAACATCTTTTGTTTTAGAACACAGAGGGGTTGTCTGGGCAAGTGGTAGCCTAGAATTCAATGCACAGATGCTGGGGGTGCAAATACGGAAAAGACCCTGTCTTCAAAGAGCTCACAGTAACTTGGGGAAGCAGACAAATAGACAGAGTATTACAACACAGTGGTGGCAAACGAGATACAATATGTCTATGCATCCAGGTGCCCACCCAGCTGAAATTGGACAGGAGAGAACTGGGGAGGCTTTCTTGAGGGTGATGTCTAAATGAGTCACGAGGAGTGGAAAGGGGCCGGGAATGAGGGAGCGGAGAGTGGGAAGGTACTGAAGACAAAGGGAACTACATGATCAACTAGCGGGGGATGAAAGGAGGTCTACCCGATTGGAAGAAAGAGGGGCTCTTAGAGAAGACATGGAGACCTTGTGGGGTTCCCCACCCATGTCTGGTTGTGGCTCAAGCCATTTTCAAATATGTGCATTTATTCAAATATAAAGGAATTGGTGATGACTATTCCCTTTCCCCACTGGCCAAAATTGGAGGGCTTGGGCCCTCACCAATTTCCCAACACAGTGCTTGGCACTTGACGTGCTCCGGGGCTAGCTTCTTCTCCTTCCCTACTTCTCCGGCCCGTTCATTTTCAATATGGAAACAGGGATAAAAGACATATATCTATGCGTCTTTTACAACATCCAAAAAAAGAACAGATACAGGATGTGAAGGGTAATGTCCTGGCCCTTTGGCAATGGGCAGCACCTATGATTCTGTGTCCCTGCTTCTGAGTTGGTTCTAAGAGCATACTGAAGTTGTGCTCCAGCAGGAAGCCGGCTTCCCTGGAGTAATCACTCAGAGAAGAGGCGAGGAGAGCTCTTCAACTGCCCAAGAAGCCAGGTTTCCATTATCTGGTTATCTTCCGGAGTTCACCACCTCTCTCTGGGATTATCCAGGCTCCCCGTCCTGCCTCCCCAAGAAGATCCTGCATGGGGACCATGTGGCATTTATTTGGCTCTTACTTATATTGAATTCGGTGCTCATGGAAAGTGGCACTGCTTCCTAGCATGACATCACATAAATAAGTTTGAAGATACTGCTTAATAAGAACCCTGTAAAGAGAAATGGTAGAAAGAATTGAAGGATGCTGTTTCCTCTCTAATATCTGCCATGAATCATTGCTCAGAGGGAAGGCACAGAACAGAGGCACCCAGGGACAGCACTCTGGCCCCCGGGGGGCAGAAGAGGGCCTTCCTGATAGGGCATACGTTACCTTTCTCCCCCGGCTTTGGTCTGAGGCTGGCAGAGAGGGAGGTGGCTGTGAGGCCGTCTGATGAGTAGGCTAGCCTGTCTGGTGGACTGGCTAGTCTTTGCTGGCACCCACTTTTGTAATCTACTCTCCTGAATAAATCCATCTGACCGTTGCCTCCAGTCAATTAACCACATCTAGTAAATGCTTACTGGGGGCCAGCCTAGTGGGGGCAGCTCTGAAAGAAGTAGACTATTCTGTCTCCACAAAGGATTTACCTCAACCCCGTGGGACTTCTCTTTCCTGAAAAAGATCATACTCTTTCCCTGGCCTCTTCTGCAACCAAAAGGAAAATAAGGCACAATATTCTTAGTTAATTTGGAGTTTCTTGAGGGAGAAATGTTCTTGGAAAAACAATGCCTTATTCCTTTCTTTAGAAAATTCTTTCCTGGAATACAGCTCAATTATGAGTCCCCTAAAGGCCCCCAACGTGTTTTTTGTTTTTTTTTGTTTTGTTTTGTTTTGTTTTGTTTTTTTTGTTAAAAGAGACGGTGTCAGGCCAGGCCTTTAGGGAAGTTGAAGAAGACTTTTGTTTGCTGCGCATTGCTTTCCTAATGGAGCCCCTTCTCCAGAGCTGGCGTGTGAAGGAGCGGTGGGGCTGCCTCAGTATCTGACCCCAAGTGAGTTTGTCTGAAGAAGATGTCCTGCTGTTCCCCGGCAGAATATTATGGAAGCCAAAGAGCTGCCCTTGGAAGGTAGACGAGTGGGACGGGGGGACAACAGGTGGCCTCACTTCTTGGTAACGAGTGGATAATAAAAGCTGTGTCCATAACCCAGGCAAAGTGCTCAGAGGTCCTCCCAGGGGGGCTGCTTTCTGAGGGGATGCTCTTCCAGTGCTCCCCAGCCACCCGGTAGAGCCAGCTGCTAGCAGATGGAAGGGGTTGGAGGATGCAGGGAAGTGACCAGGCATTGAGAGAAGTGTACTCAGGGAATGAGAGGAATTTAGGCTGGGAAGCGGGTGGAGGGAGAGTGCAAGTGAGGGAGATGGGGAGAAGGGTACCTGCCTATTTGATTCGGGTCCTTGAAATGTTTCAATAAGGGTTTCAGAGATTATTTGCTTCAACCCTTGAGTTCAGAGTTGAGGAGACTGAGGTCCGGAGGAGTTTTAACTGGCCTTTGGTCACATGGTGAGTGTGCAGCTCAGCAGCATCCAAGATGTGAGCTGTTGTTCCTGGTCTTATCTTTGCTGGTGACAGTTGACGTTCCTTTAGCTTGTCCCTCTGAGATAGAGGAAGAGCCATGAGAAAACCATTGACCTTGGAGTCAGGTGACCTTGGTGGCGGGGTCTGATTGCCCAGGTCCCACTTGGACAACATATTTCCCCGGGCTTTCCAGACAAGGGCAGAGCACCACCCCCTTGCTCTCAAGCTGGTGACCTGTAAGAATTGGCAGCAAGAGAAGGCTCGGGGCTGATTTGGAGCCCTTTGGTGTGTTTCTCCCTTCCAACTTTTGGAGGTGGCAGTTACTGGGCAACATGACCCTTGAGGAGGAGATAAACTGCTTCAGATAGGAAGGCTTTATCTTTGAGGTTATTGCAAATGTGCCTGACTCCTTAATCTAGTTCTGTCCAGATCTGAACTGGTAGCCAGATAAAATGCCGGCTGCCTGATTTCTTGTATTTATCAAGTCTAAACAATTATCAGAAGGCAATTATCCCCTGGGAGGCCAGTGGCTCAAGAGATAAGCAGCACCCCGAAGGTCTGGTTTCTGACCCGGATCCATAACTTGTCACTCGATGCCCTGTGCAGATTTTCTCCTCTTTCCCACAGTCCTAAATTTTAAAGGAGGCTTGATGTTCTGACGCGTCTGTTTTGGTGTTTCCTTGCCCATAGCTGAAAATAAAGTCCGATGGTTCTTATAGGGAGATAAATCCTTTTTAAAGGCCCTTTTGTTATCACTGTGGAGTTTGCGAGCACTAGAAGTGGGTTTTAAGGGACCCTTGAGACCTTAGATCAGAGTCTGCTATATCTGGAAGGGACCGAGTGACCACTTTGCACAGCCCCTTCATAGTGTCGGTGAGGAAGCCCAAACAGAGGGATTCGGTGTGTTGTGAAAGGAGGGTGCTCTTTGGAGTTAAACTGAGGTGGGTCTGAAGCTTGCCTTTGACACTGGCCAGCTGCCTGACCTTGGGTAACCTCTCGGAGCCCCCATTTCCTCATCTATCATGTGGAAATAGTAATCTGAGCCTCACAGCATTGTTGTGAGAGGTAAAAACTGTTTGCCCCTGGTCGAGGTCACACATATAACTGGGGGCAGAGCCAGTGTCAGAACCCCAGTATCCTGGCTCCCAGATCTCTCTTCTTTCCATTACATTGTGGAATCTTCTTCTCTGGAGG
Organism: Lynx canadensis; assembly: GCF_007474595.2. Classification (NCBI taxonomy): domain Eukaryota; kingdom Metazoa; phylum Chordata; class Mammalia; order Carnivora; family Felidae; genus Lynx; species Lynx canadensis. Next base: position 73,183,082 of record NC_044310.1, read on the forward strand.
TCTGCAACTTGCCATTAAATTAAAAGTAAAGCTTCTTCTTTGTCCCGCCCAAAATTCTAGTTCAGTGTTTCTCAGACGGCTCCTCCAGATGGTCTGAGGCTCAGTTCTGCTTAGGACTCATGTTTATACGATGACAGCATCTATATTTTTTCTGGATGAATTAATAATCGACTTGCCATTGTATTTAGGAAAAACCAGACATCACCTCATGGACGTCTCACTGAAAGGAGGCGTCATTTATTCCACTTATTCTGGCAAATTTTCTACTTAGTTTTGGTGGCAGCAGGAACAGGGGTCTTGGGAAGCTTTTTGCGCAGCCTAAGGTTGTTACTCGTCCTCAGGATGACAGGCCTAATCCAAAGTCGGGTGGCCTGAGTCTAAGGTCCTAGGAGCTCTCGTCAGGGCGTTGTCTGCGCCTCGGACACTAGGTGGCGCCACAGGAACATCCTCGCGGCTCGAGGAGCGGTCGCAGGTGGAGAGGACTCGCCGCTGAGCCACGGAATTCTCGGGCTTTCCACTCGGGGCTGGGGTTCCGGCTGGCCACCTCTCGCCACCCTGTCCTCCCATCAAAAGCACGGCTTCCCTCTGGGGAAAGCCCTGGTGTTGTCTGGCGATGGGAGTCATACCCCCATTTGGTTTTAGGATTCACCAGTTCAGCATTTTAAACCCCAAAGGACGAAGCGTGTTTGTTCCTCTTCGCTGCCCCCGCCCCCTGTGTTAGTAAAGATTCATTTGCCTTGAGTGGCATCATTCCAGGGGTTTGGGGTGCTAACTATAGCTCCCTTTTTTTCTCTTTTGAAAGGCTGCAGACGTCATACACGGTACGCTTGCATGATGGACGCCTCCGAGCCGGCCTAGAGAGATTGTCGCGGGGGCTGTGGGGCCGCACGGAGATTAGGTGCCCGCCTCAGGTGTCACGACGCTATTCAGCCAGGTGCGAACCGACTGGCCTCTCCTCCGGCCCTGCGCCGCGGGCGCCCCCTGGAGGCGGTCGGGGGAGCGGGGATCGGCGCGCCTCCCGCAGCCCAGGGGTCCCCGCCCCTCTTCTTTTCGGTGCCCCTCAGGATCCCGCAGAGATTCCCAGCAGCCTCTCAAATCGCAATAAAGTTTCCCTACTTCAAAGTCAGTTGCTGTTCTCTCACGTCCACATCACCATTTACACCTGGCCAATTTCCTCTGCTCCATCCAGACAAATGGCTTCTTGGCCCCAACTGGGTCACCCCCCTCACTCCTCCAGTTCGGCTCCTTTCTCCAAGGTCCCTTGGTTGGTCTTGCCCCTCAGGCCCTGGTTTAGGCCGGATCCGGGGTCCCTCCCCACACCAAGGCTTCCCGCCGCCTCCCCATTCTGGAGAGTCAAGAATGGAGCCAAGTTTGGTCCCTTTCCTTCCTTAGTGCTGTATGCACACTTCAGGTATTATGCTTTTCCTGTTTACCAGGGCTGCCAGATCTGGAAGTGATGTGTGAATAAAGGCAGCTTTTTTTTCTGCCCCAGAAGTTGCCTTTTGACTAGGAAGTATTGTGTCCTGGGAGTGCAGGCCTGGGAAGTTGATGGAAACTTCAACTACATTAGCCTCAGCTGTGAGAATAAAGAGACACTAGACAGAGCATCAAGAGTCCCAGGGGAAGGAGAAGGGAGAGGGAGGACCAGGAAGGGTTACAAGAACCAGGGGCCCCATGTTTGCAGACCTGGGGTGGAGGAATCCTGCCTCTGACATCTGTGACCTCTGGGACTGTGACCTCAAGCAATTCAGGCTGCTTCACTTCTTGAGCCTCAGTTCCCTCTTCTGTAAAAGGGGAATACTACTACCTACCTCATAGGGTTGTGGTGAAGATTATTAACTCATGTTATGAAGTGCCCTCCTGGCAAATAGCAAAGGCTAATATATGACAGCTGTTCACGTGATCCAATCTAAGCCACTGCTCTAATCTTTCACCTTGCTGATTACAGACATCTAAAAGTACCAGCTTTTCTCACTGTGGGATTAGAAGAAAGTTCCCTGAGTTACTAGTATTCTCCTTCATTTTATGGGGCTACAATGTCCTCTTCTCATTAGAAAGGAAGAGAGGGTAAATGGCTTATTTTCTTCTCCTGGGACTCTTTTTTTTTTTTTTTTTAATATTTATTTATTTTTAGAGAGAGCACAGGCATGAGCACGCAGGGGGAGGAGCAAAGGGAGAGGAGAAAGACAATCCCAAGCAGGTTCCGTGCTGCCAGCTCAGAGCCCCACTAGGGGTTCCATCTCACAAACCGTGAGATCACAAGCTGAGCTGAAATCAAGAGTCAGATGCTTAACTTGTGAGCCATCCGGCACTCCTCTCCTAGGAGTCTGGAGGAGAGCGTTTCATGATGTAGCCAGTCACTGGGGATAAATAAACAGGGTAATGTGGGGGCTTGTCAGCTTCCTCCCCTATTCAAGGGGAATCTCACACAGGCCCCTTCCGTCAAGAAACATTGCTGTAGCATCTTGTCGGAACAGACCTGTGCACGTCAGCATGCCCATCTCTGGTTTTGGTGGAAGTCAGCAGGTTTGTAAAGATTTCTGAATGGGAGACTGTGTCAACCATCCCTTGGACTAAAACCCAAGCCAGACATTCCTTCGCCTCTAAATACTTCTTGCTACCGAAAATGTAAAAACAGTCTTATCTAAATGCCTTGTTTTGTTGTGTAGAGATGGTCATGTGCTGTTAAAGAACAACTACCCCTGAGGCACCTGGGTGGCTCAGTCAGTTAAGGGTCCCACTTTGGCTCAGGTCGTGATCTCATGGTTCGTGAGTTCGAGCTCCCATCGGGCTCTGTGCTGACAGCTCAGAGCCTGGAGCCTGTTTCAGATTCTGTGTCTCCCTCTCTCTCTGCCCCTCCCCTGCTCACGCTCTCTCTCTCTCTCAAAAGTAAACGTTAAAAATAAAATAATGACTACCCTTATCTTTTTTTTCTTCCTATTTTATTGAGATGCGATTGATACATAACATTGTGTTAGCTTAAGGTGTGTACTACCCTCGTGTTGAGTTTGAAATATTAACACGTCGGCACCTTGCATTTGAATAATGTTGTCTATGTTTTTATCTTACTGATACTATGGGGTTGACAAGCACATACCTTTCACTCTGTAGATGAGGAAACTGAGACACAGAAAGAGGAAACTGATCATCCGCTTGTTCCCAGTCCTGGTCCAGTATGCCCACAGGCATCTGAAGGTCTCTGAAGGTCTCACCAGCCTCTGTGGTTGGTCACCTCGTCCTTCCATGGGCAGAGTGAGTGGACTCGGATTCCCGCTGTGATCCTGTCTGGAAGGAGACAAACCCTTCATCCAGCTCAGGGCCAGGAGTGCATTGCAGCGCTGAGGACCATATGAGACAGTGAACAGGAGAGGCCCAGACTTGCTGCTCTTGCCTCAGTACCCCCCCCACGGTGGTCCTGGGCCCGCGGCAGAAAACTGAGCTCGTCTGGTAGTAAATACTGTGAATTGGCCGATGCGGCTAGCCATCCTCTAGTACGAATGACTCAGTTTATTAATGCTCTGCACAAGATGGCTCCTTCACTTGCCAGCAGCCTTAAGCAGTATTTCATTAAAACTGGCTTAATTATTTTTAAAAGACGGCCCAATTAAAAGCTATACATACTTTGTATGTGTGTGTTTATATATAGAGCTGTATATATAATATATATTTCTAAGCGTGTGTATGTGTTATATATATATATATATATATATATATATATATACTTAGCAATTTAATTATATGGCATAAATTGTTGGAAAAATACCCGGGAGCTGGCCCCCTTTCTGTTGCTAGATTCAGACTAGAGGCCACCCTGTGAGGGGGTGGCGTTGGTGGCTTCTCAATGACTCCACAGTGGAAGTCCCAGCTGCGCAGAGAGCCCTGCCCCAGCGTCAGGGCCCCAAAGCTTTGGGAGAGGCAGGTTCTGACCTCCGCTGTCCTCTTGGGATGCTCCTTTCCTGTCCCAACAGCACGGAGGGGCTTGAGCTGGGGAATGCTGGGGGAAGGTGTCCTTGCCAAAAGAGACATGGAGTTGGGGCTTTTGTTTCTGGAGCTGGCTGTCGAGCTCTCCTAATGAGCAAATATGTTCTCTTTAAGGAAACAAACAAACAAAGCAAAAACACTAATTCATCTGGATTTTATTCATTTGTTTTAAATACAAACAAACAAAAGGAGAGGGGAGAAGTGGTTATTTCTGCACCAACTATTTCAAATGCAAGTTCCTCTGTCGCTCGGGGTGTTTGGATGGTGCTTGTCACCATAGGACCCACAGGGCTAGTTCCAGCCGTTATTCGGTAAGGCTTTTTTTCTTTCCAAAATTCCCAGCGTTCCTTTAAGGCCCATTTAGCTGCGGGTTTTGTTTATTCTCCCGGCAATCAGCATTTAAAATAAGACAAACAAGCATTTTTTCCTGGGCTGTGAATCCCTGCTGGCCTGCCTCCACCCGCACACCTGAAGCCAATGTGTCCAATTGAATTTCTTCGTAACCCGCATCCCCTTCGGAGACCTGCCCCCTCCGTATACCAACGTGGAAATAGAGAACTTAAGCAGGGCAAATGTAATTTTAAGAATTGCTAATGATGCTGGAAATCTGCAATGCAATTAGCATCATTGGATTTGTCGCTCCTCCGCTCCTCCGAAGGCACGGTCCTCGTCATACCGCTGTGGCAGCGGCGCCTCCGCGTGGGCCTGGGCGCCCCGGGTATGCTGGCAGCGCTTATGCACCAAAATATGAACATTTGGTTAGGCTTCCTCTCTTTCTCTCTCTCAGCAACTGACTTCTTTGTCTCCTTCCTTGGTTGCAGGGGGATGGATTGTTTTCCATTGGTTATATCCTTAGCATTCAGTCCTCAGGGGACTCACTCACTCTGTTTTCTAAGTAAGTGGGACCCCCTCTTTGTGACCTCATTTTGCCATCTTGGATTTTAGGGCTTCCCTTCACCAGCGTTCCCCCTATGCTGGAACCCCAGTAATTCTTGGTGCCTCAGCAGTGGTGAAAGCCACCCCCCCCCATTACTCACCCTACGTTATACTTTCCTTTCTATACTTTCCTCTCTCTCTCTCTCTTTTATCTTCTCTAACTTCCATTTCTTTACTACCCTCTATGGCTCAGAAGTAGTATGAAGGAGAGTTAAAAATAGGGAGATGGAGGGAGCCAGAGGGAGAGAGAGAGTGAGAAAGCAGAAAAAGAGAAAACGAATTATTGGATTCAAAATAAACCTTTACTTTTTCATAGGTGAATTATTTTTGCTCCTTGAAAAAACTAACATGGGCCAGGCACGGAAAACCATGTGATAGCTGGGTAAGCCGTTGCAGAATCCAGAAGATGATCTTAAGGTGTCTGTTCAGTTTAGCAAAGGTTTCTACTCTGGGGATCCTCTTTCAGATCCAGGGGCCCAAATCAGAAGCTTGTAGAGGGGAGCTATTCTTCCAAGATTCCAGATGTGTCTGCGAGACAACACGTTATAGGGCAAATTGATTTCACCCTTGGGAAACTGGAGATTTTTCAAAGTTATGTCTGCAAAGCCAGCTAATGCATTTCCCCATTAGTGCATTAAAGTGTGCCCTTATTAATTCAAACATAAAGGCAACAAAATAAGCTGTTAAATTTAAAATATAATACATATATAATGAGGAGAATGTGTGAAAGCCTTATTCAAATGAAAATACAGGAGTGTTTGAACTACTGAGGTATCTTTTGTATTGAATTATGAGCATATGTAATAGATTTAATTATTAATTTCCCCATTGTTCTATGCACACAGACAGGGTTCAAGGCACAGTCATTCTCTGGCTTTCATAGATCTAATTTGTATAATTATTGCCTGAATAAAGAATTGCTCCAATTCCGAGCTCTCTTTCTTTCTTCCCCCCCTTCTAAATACTATTTCAATGCTGCATTCCAAAAGGGGAACACCTGCCACTTCTTCAAAGTCAGCTGATCATTTGAAATGATGGACGGCGCTGTTGCCGATGACGTCCCCTTTCAAGTCTCTTTGTCTAAGTGAATTATCGTGCATCCTTTTAATTTTATTGAACAAATTACATTTGTCAAGGTCTATCTTTGTAAATAAATGATAACTAGAGACACATGGATGCGTATTTCTGCTGTTCAAGGGCTCTTGTTCCATTTCTGGAAGCCAGATGAACATGGAACAAAGGAGAAACTTTCCTCTAAAAGCAATTATCTTTCTGCATTCCCATCAGTATAATTATATTGCAGGGAATTTTAAGAAGCTGTAGAAGTAGAATTGAATGCTTAAAACTGTGTTTGCTGAATTGCTATGCAAAAGTTGAGCAGGCTGTATTGCATCACACTAAATAGTCTCGCTCTCTCCTGGCCACATTTCTCGGAGTTGAGAGTGTGCCTGAAGGATGGAGACTGTGGGAGGGGTAGGGAGGAGGAGGAGGAGGAGGAGGAGGGCCATATTTAGGGGTTCATGTGTTTCTTGAAAGGAATATTTAATGACATTTCTGAAAGCCGAGGCTGTTAGCAAAGTGACTAGGGATATGTACCATAAAACTACCCATTTCCAGACTATTTGGAAAGCTTCTGACTTGCATACTGCTCTCTGCCCGGAACAGAAACTTACTAGCTTATTAACGAATCCGTGAATCGTGGTGGAATAAGGAGGGGATTGTTCATGACATCATGGCGGCAGCAATTGCACTGCCCCCAAGAGCACGGAGACAGCTGGTTTAGGGAGTTGATGAATGTGGTTTGTGTGGCTACTGTGTCAATATTACGTGGCATCAAGGATCGTTTCTTTATCATCGGCTCTCCCCCACATTAGTGAAGTAAACTATATTGTCTTGTCACCAATAGCTGTCAATAGTCTCATCCCTCCTTCTTCCCAACTTTTACCAAACGACCTGATGGACGTTTGGGGAGTGGTGGGGAAGCACCGGTGAGAAATGACGATTGAAAATGACCGAATCCTCGTTCGCTTAGTACTGGCTGGTATACTTACTAGACACTTGATGGGATTCCACTATGGTCTAGAGATCCTGAGAAAAAGAAACCTAGAAGCAAGGACGACTTTGTATCTTCAAAGAGAGATGGGCAAAAGAGTGAATTAAAAGCCAGGAAATAACATTCCTGGTTCACAAGAGCCCATGTGGAGCAGTGTAAGGAGCAAGGTCCCAGAGGTCAGAATCAGGGGCTGCCACTTGGCCTCCTGAAACTATAAAATGAGGACCAGATGATCAAATAGCTTATGTTCAGGTTCTGGGTCCAGGATCATGAATCCTAATAGATGGGGCATTAATCTCCATAGGAAAATGGTAGAGGGAAGAGCTAACCCCTGGGGTTGAGTTGCTGGAGCTTTATGAATGTGCTAAAGAGAAAAAATGATTCGTCCTCTTAAGAAAATTAGTCCAGTGCTTTCTAGCTCCAATTTCTGTGGCTGAGGCTTGGTGATAAGCAAGGGCTGAAACCCAAGGGGTCATGGTCAGAAAGCGGTAGGTCTATAAAATAGGTTTTATAGACCTTGGGAATCTCTGTTGTTGAAAAGACTCTTCTCTCTAGCGAAAGTGGCTGATGTGATTTGTTTAATTCAGATCATCTCCCTAAGCAGGCAGTGAAGGGGACGAGCAGAGAGGGTCAGCATGTCCGGCTTAGTATTGAATTCAGCTCCCCCCAAAAGTGGCAGCACTATAACTGGTTCTAGGAATAGAAATTCCCAAAGACATGATCCCTGTTATCAGGACCAGGTTGTCTGAGTTGGGTGGAGAGGCCAGGTAGGAGCTTCAGGGATTATAGGACAGAGTGATGAGGGTCATGACAAGGCTCTCCTGAGAGTGGAGGCTGATATAGGAGCACAGCAAGGAGCACCTAACTCAGTCTGGAGGTCTGGGGAAGTCAGGGAAGGCCATGAAGGGAAGGGAGGCTTGAGTGGACATTGTCAGATAAAAGTGGGGGTAGAGGAATGGTAACAGGGAAGGATATGTGAGGACCAATGACAACCACATTCGGGAAGCTGCTAATCTTTCAAGCTGGCCAAGGAGAAGGATACACGTGGGTGAGGGGAAAAGAATGAGGCCGAGGAAGTCACCGTGTGCCAGACGAGGAAGGGTCTTCCTGGGGGCCTCGCCAGGAAGCTTGAACTTTATGACCCACATTATGGACAAGTAATGAAGGAGTCTGACAGATGAGTGACACATTCAAGGGCAAGCTTTAGAGGGTCATTTAGGGGGCCCAGTACAAAATAAAAAGTGGGGCTCCCTATTCAAAAACAGGAAAAAAATTGCTGTTAATGGTACTTAAAAAAAGAAAAGAGCTTTTTCCCTTTATTCAGTAGTCTCAACCTGTCATGGTGTTTTTTTTAAACTTGCTATTTAATATTACCTTTGTGAGGCACAGGGATATCCATGGGGCAAGTGTAGACCCTCACAGAATCCTGGGGCCCTACCCCAAGACTTGGGACACACGTGGTCACTAGCTGCTGGGATCCCACTCCCAGAAGCTGCTGGACTAATGGGCTGTGCCCCAGCTCCAGGCGGAGTCAGGCATCTCTACTTCCCAGAGGCCAGATGCCCCCCACCTCGGCAGGCAGTTGCCCCCCAGAAGGGTATCACAATGTCTGTGTCAGGACGCACTAGTTGCAAGGCTTGCCTGCAGAAAGTCCCTGCCAAATGCACTGTCAGCCTAGGGTGGAGGCAGCCGTCATCATGCCCACCCCCAGGCATTGTGAGGGCTGCTCACCCAACCCTGACCTCTCACACCTGTGACCAGCCCCCTGCTGCTGGTGGAGTTGGCAGTGGTCACTGGAAGGGGTTAAGGAGGCGGGAGGCTGGGTAGGGCCTACGGTGCCAGGACACAGGTAAGTGGGTGGCTGAGAAACTGTCCCAGGAGGTAGGAGGTGGTGGAAGGTGTGACCCATATAAGCCAAGGCCCTAAGTCCTCAGCACACAGGTCATTGTCTCATGGACTTTACTTCCAAAACACTAAATTATTAAGAATTTCAAGACGGAAGGGTGCTTGGGTGTCTCGGTCAGTTAAGTGTCCGACTTCGGCTCAGGTCGTGATCTTGCAGTTCGTGAATTCAAGCCCCACGTTGGGGCACTGACCGTGCAGTGATTCTCTTTCTCTCCCTCTCTCCCTCTCTGTCCCTCCACACTTGTGCTCTCTCTCTCTCTCTCTCTCTCTCTCAAAATAATAGATAAATAAACTTTTAAAAATACATTAAAAAAAAAAAAGAATTTCAAGATGGCAATCATGGTGCATTAGACCTCAAGTATGGGGTCTTTCTGAGCATGAGGTCCTGGGCAGTTGCAGTGGTTACTTACCCATGATGCTTATTGGCAGCAGGAGGCCATAGGGGAGCCAGGCTCAAGGCAGGGAGTCCATCAGGAAGGGACAGGAGCTATCTGGGTGATGACTCATGTAGCTAAGGCAGGGGTGGTGGGACTGGGGAGGACATGAGCCAGTGGGATATAAGGTAACTTCCAGTTTGCTAGTGTGGGCAACTGCTACTTTCTTAAGAAATACCTTCACAGGAATTTTATCATTCAATGTGCAAAATAGTCCTGCAGAATACATATTTTTGTTACTTCCATTTTACGGTGAGGAAATGGCTCTGAGAAGTGAGGTAATTTATTCAAGTTCATCCAGTCAGAAGACTTGGGACTCAACCCAAGGCATTTTATCTCAATTGCATACTTTATCCACTATGACGTTTGGCCTCTCTGCTGCTCTTGATGGCTCTGGCCTAGTTCGTTCGTTCGTTCGTTCGTTCATTCATTCATTCCTTGAGCAAATACCTACATGCCGGGTGCTCACCTTGGTGCTGGAGATACATTTGTAAGCAAGCCAGACAAGGCCTCTGCTCTCACGGAGGGCACATTCTAACAGGGCCCAGGTGCCAAATTTAATCAGCGGTTCCCATAGGGCTTAAGGGCTGGTGGAAGCCATTATTTATTTTTCTCTTCTGTTTTTTGTCCCAGTTTGTAATGAATTAGAGTTTGATTAGCTGCAACAGAGCAATCATGACGACAGGGAGAGGAATAGTGTCCTTTCGACCACCCTTATCCAAAAGCTGTGTGTAATTAGAAAAATCAAACCCTCCTTCTCATATTCTCTACCTGGGCTGGCAGAGGTCTGTTTACTCCGTAGATAAGTAATTATGTTATTTTGTTCTTTCATTAAAAAATATATTATCTGTTTCAAAGAATGGTGTGAATCTCAGACTAGGAGACTGGATACTCCTGATGAAGGATAAATTTCAGAGTATTAAGTTGTTGCCGAGCCAACAGCAACGGTTCTGAATGCTGTTCAGATGACTCAACAGTATGGGTCAGGAAGGCACTTAGCTGGCTGATGACTCAGCCTCTCCCCGTGTCTTGTACCACAGAAGACTGTCAGGAAGGCCTGTGTCAAATGGCGTTAGGATGAACTAGTTTTCCCCCTTGATGCACAGCCCCTGAACTTGAATGGCTGCCAGATGGCATGGGTGCTAGAACATGAGCATTTAGGGTATGATGCAATCACAGGAAGTTTGGAGACTGAAATCCTTTTAAAGGCAATGCTATGTTTGATAGGAAACAGCATTATAAAAAGACTAATCACCAAGTGAGTAGTCATGGGGAACTAAAATCATTCTTGCAGGAGAACCTCCTGGGCCTGGTGATGTCTCTACGGCCTGCCTTGTGTCAGAGATTCCGGCGGAATGTAACATGAGCCCGTGACACCAGCAGGCCCGAACCAGGCTATGCATTTCACAATGTCTCAGCATGGTCCTTAGCTTCTGAGCAAACGGCCAAGAGGGGACTGGAAGAATCAGTATGGGTCCTAGAAGGTCTGGTTCAGAGAGGGCCTGGAGACAGTAGCGACTCAAGAAGGCTGATTCGAGCCAACGGGCGTCAGGGGATCTGGAGACCATCCTGGTGCCGATCGCACGTCCCGTGGGGACATCATCATCATTCCGGGCCCGATGTGGCCGCCCGTTGTGTACAGGAGGCCCTCTCGTTATGTGTTTGCTGTGTGAGGCGTGACTCCTCCTGATGGCCTTCCCTTTCCAGCCCTGTGGCGTTGCGTTGCCCTGTTGTCACAGTCCCTCTCCATAGTAACAGACGCTTCCACTGAGTTAACACCTCAACCCATTAAGCTTAAGTGCTTTTCAAAACATTTTATTATTGGCTGAGTGTTTGTGAAGCAGCTTACCTTGGACTCCCATCGGCTTCAAGAGGTTTTGTGCCGTCTTGTATTCCAGAGGAGCTGTGGCACAAGCCCAGCACATTCTAGCGTGTGTAACTCCGCCCCTCCCTTCCCTCTCTCTCCAAAGAGCGTGATGCCACTCTTGGGAAGGCCACGAAGAATTTTGATTTCGTCCTTTATACCACTGCCTGGCCAATTTAAACAGGGATATTATCCCCTTTAAAAAAGTGTTTTGGGGGCACCTGGGTGGCTCAGTCGGTTAAGCATCCGACTTCAGTTCAGGTCATGATCTCACAGTCCATGGGTTTGAAACCCCGCATCGGGATCTGTTCTGACCGTTCAGAGCCTGGAGCCTGCTTCAGATTCTGTGTCTCCCTCTCTCTCCCTGCCCCTTCCCCGCTTTTGCTCTGTCTTTCTCTCTCTCTCAAAAATAAATAAACATTAAAAAGAAATTTAAAAATGTTTTAGGGGTGCTTGGGTGGCTCAGTTGGTCAAGTGTCTGACTTTTTTTTTTTTAATTTTTTTTTAATGTTTACTTATTTTTGAGAGAGACAGAGACAGAATGTGAGTAGGTTGGGGGAGACAGAGAGGGAGACACAGAAGCAGAAGCAGGCTCCAGGCTCCGGGCTGTCAGCACAGAGCCTGATGCGGGGCTCAAACTCACGAGCTGTGAGATCATGACCTGAGCTGCAGTCGGACGCTCAACCGACCGAGCCACCCAGGTGCCCTAAGTGTCTGACTCTTGATTTTGGCTCCAGTAACGATCCCCTGGTTCTTGAGTTAGAGCCCTGCCTTCAGCTCCACGCTGACAGTTTGGAGTCTACTTGGGATTCTCTCTCTCTGCCCCTCCTCCTCTCCCTCTCTCTCAAAATAAAATAAATAAATTTAAAAAATGTTTTTTTTTTTAATTTTTTTTCCACGTTTATTTATTTTTGGGACAGAGAGAGACAGAGCATGAACGGGGGAGGGGCAGAGAGAGAGGGAGACACAGAATCGGAAACAGGCTCCAGGCTCCGAGCCATCAGCCCAGAGCCCGACGCGGGGCTCGAACTCACGGACCGTGAGATCGTGACCTGGCTGAAGTCGGACGCTTAACCGACTGCGCCACCCAGGCGCCCCTAAAAAATGTTTTTAATTGTATGTTACATGGATGGAATCTGCCCACCAGAGTCAGGCAATGAGCACGTGACTACACGAGTGAAGCTTTCCGTGCTGATCTATCGAGTGAGAAACCTCGTGGACCACGTTCTCTGCATCCCTTCTGAGACCCTTCCTGATATCAAACGCTTTAACTTCTGTTGGCAGCCAGACACCTCTGTGTGCATTCCTGCTGCAATCACGATGTGATAGTTTGGCCATCCCAAGGAAATAATATTCCTTGGAATATTATAAATAATAATATTTATTAACATCTTGCAAAACTTACTTAAGTAGCCACACCAGTCTTTATTATGTAAGTGTAGTGTTATGTAAGAGCCAAGAATCTTGAGCAAAGTTAACCCATTCATGATGTATTTTCAGAGACCCATTTCAATTTGTGCACACGGGTAAGGGGTGGGGGTAATAAATACCAGAAGGTCATGGTCTGCAATAGATATAACAAATAAGGTACTGACTGTAACAGAACCACGACATGTTTCTGTCCCTGACGTAGGATTTGCAATATAATTTGCATGCCATGAATTAGGTAGGTTATGCCAAGACTTGAAAAAAGAGCTCTCAAGCCACGGTGTATTTTGGCAGATAAATTCCAGCCATGAGATTTTGATTTCAGGCCCTTGTAAGAGGATTTCAGGGGCAGCATCTAATCTTGAGGCAGGTAGATAGTGGTGAGACGGCTAATCATGAATAATTTTAAAATCAATCCCTGGCTAAGTGTGATGAGCTGAAAATCACCTCCCGGCTTTGGGCTGCAGGGGGCGCCGAAGCCATCGTGGGCACACAGTAGGAAACAGAAGAAGCAAAGCTCTCTGCGTTCCTTCCTCCAATCCCATGCCTGCCCTTCAATCGCTCTGAGACCGAAGATGTCTTTTCCTGAAGTTTCCTGGAGCCGCGGAGAGCCCCACATCTGGAGGGTCTCTGAACTGGAGTGTGATGAGAAAACCCAGGTCAGGAGGAGCTGGCAAGGCGGGAAGAGCGGTTCCAGCCACAAGACTGGAGGAGGGGTGTTGAAAATACGATTCAGTGGCCAATCCGATATTAAGTGTGTGTGCCTCCACCTTTGTGATGGGAGATGGTGGGCAAGGCAGTGTTTGCATTTTGCCAATCAGACACGCTTCTGAAAACCCTCCCCTTCCCCCACCCCGTGACCCCCTATCCTCAAGTATGGCCTTGATAGGGTGAACCTAAAATATTCCCATGGTATATTGATGACAGCTAAATTGTCATGGCACACCTTCATGTTTATTTTGAGCACTGCTTTTCAGCCATCCCACAGATTCTCTGTATTTGTGGCACAATGTTTTTTTGTTTTTTTTGTTTTGTTTTGTTTTAATGTTTATTTATTTATTTTTTTAGAGAGAGAGCAGAGGAAGTACAGAGGGAGAGGGAGAAAGAGAGAATTTCAAGGAGGTTCTGCTGCCTGGAGTGGAGAAGTCCTATGTGTGGCTCAAACTCAGAAAGCATCAGATCATGACCTGAGCCAAAATCAAGAGTCAGACGTGTAATCGACTGAGCCACTCAGGTGCCCCAAAAGAGAAGCTTAATTTGCTCTCCTTATTTCTTTTGCTTCAAAGTTTATTTATTTTAGGAGGGTGCGGAGGGGGCAGAGGAAGAGGGAAAGAGGGAGAGAGAATCCCAAGCGGGCTCTGCTCTGCCAGCACAGAGCCTGACATGGGGCTCGAACCCATGAACCCATGAGATAGAAACCTGAGCCGAAATCAAGTGTCGCCTGAGCCACCCAGGCGCCCGTATGGCACGTTTCTTTTTCACCCCCGAGCATCAGGCCACGCACCTGTTTTCACTCTCCGGTCTTCTTTGTGGCTTGTCTTTACTCACAAGTGATGATGATGATGATAGCAGCTGACATTTATATAACGCTAGGGGCTTTTCGAACATTAACTTGTTTAATCTTCATAAAACCCCTTTTAGGTTGGTACTATTATTATTATTCCCCTTTTGCAGATGAGGAAAATGAGGCACAGAAGTTAAGTCACATAAGATCACATTCTGGTAAGTAGTGGAGCCAAGGATTCATGTCCTTTCTCGCTGGCTTTGCCATCTGTGCTCTTAACCACTTGGCATCTTAACCACCCCTGCATCTTGAATGGTGTAGGAGCATGCATCAACACTGTCATTCAGAGCACCCAAAAAGGCTGTGGAAATGTGTGCCAGCCATAAAATATTCCTTCCCATGCTTGTATGGGTGCCTTCAGACATTTATTGACCACCTACCCCCTACCTGACCACCACGCTGGGGGTAAGACCAAGACAGACATGAGCTTATAGTCTTTTTGAAGTCGACACATTACACAAGAATCACAGTGATATGTAATGAAGCGTGTGCTGGACAAAGTTTAAAAGAACAGCAGTCACCTTTATTGAGCATTTTGCGACGTATTGCTAGCCACTGTTCTTGGGGCTTTGATGGGTTTCCTCATTTAATTCTTTCATGCAAGCACAGTTTTTATCCCCGTTTTACAGATGAGGAAATGGAGGTAAAGCAAGGTTGTGTAATTGCTGAGCGATACAGCTATTTAACGGCGGAGCCAAGACCATGGGAGAACACATTTGGAAGGTAAACCTAGCTTGAAAATTAGGGACTTTAGTTCCAATCAACTGGCAAGCGGTACTCATTGAAATAACCAGATATGAAAGGTTCTTCATTCATTTAGCCATTCAAAAGCTTTTATCAAGCATCTTGGATATGCAAAACATCCAAGGAGGGGGTGGTGGCCTGTGGTGGGTGGATACAAATGTGGATAAGGTAGAGTGTTTACATTTGCAATTAAGAAAATACGATTCAGTGGCCAATCCGATATTAAGTATTTAAGGTATAAGGATAAAAATTGCTCCTTGGTCTCAAATTGATGAGCATTCGAATAGAGTGAAGGCAGGCAAGTTGGCTCATGTTTATACGTGCACACACAGCATGACGGATTGAAGAGTGTGGACAAGAAGGGAGGAAGCTGTACCTATGGCCCAGGTTTTTGCACTGGAACTCCAACTATGTGGCTTCTAGAACATTAGACACAAAGGCCCGGAACCCTCACTGTATAGATGGAAGTTGTCAGAAGCCAGAGAAATGTTTGCAAACTGACAAATACTGCTTCAAGTGTCCCTTTCAGCCCCTAAGACTGTATGAATCTTAACCTGTAAATGATTGTTAGTTTTTCCATACATAAACAGGGTACTTGTCAAGGCTTTGCCAATCTGCAATTTGGGGAACACAGTACTACAAAGTCTTCCCAGAGTCAGTGAGAGGAACTTCAAAGGAAGATGGGAAAGCCCAGAAAACATGAAGGAAGTGCTCCTGGGGGTATCTTGGGTTGGAGCTTGGAGGCGACGGAGAAGAGAATTGTGGGACTGCTGGAAGCCATTGTTGGCTGGAATGAAGGAAGGCTATAGGTAATAGCGTGGGGCCAAATGGTAGCATTTGGGATGTCTGGGAAAGAAGAATATGACCAGGAGGAATGTTTTCCCAGGTTTAAACTGTTTTCCTATTCATTACCATAATGCCTACGTCAATTACCTGCATAAAGTGCCTTGGGCCGTCTGTACAACGTTTGGTTGCTTTGGGTAACCGGAGGGGAGTGTCTAATACCAAGTTTTAGAAACTATGGTAGAGGACGAGGCCTCCAAAGCCTCCTACTTGGAGCAGAAGTTTTATAATCTACTTGCACAACTAACCTTTAACATTCATCTGGAGCCTTTATATCTTTCTTCTTCAAGAACCCTCTTTAAGTTGGGCCCTGCTCACCAGCTAGAGTTGGGGGCAAGAAGGCAGAAAGGAGTGAGAGTTTCCTATTTTCTTTAGAGAGCGACTTATATCCTGAGCACCACCAGTGGTGGAGACGGACAGAAAGAGGAAGACACAGGAGAAGGAAGGCAAAGGCACATATGGAGGGCACCACCCGGTAACTCCACTCCGGTTCCTGTGAGCTGTTTCCTTGGCTGATGCTGCGTTAAGAGCTACGTGGGTTCATTTATTACGGTCCTTTTGTCTGTCATTCAAGTGTGTACATGATTTTTTTTCTTGTGTTCTTTTTTTTTTTTTTTTTTTTTAGCGTTTATTTATTTTTGAGAGACAGAGTGTGAGTGGGGGAGGAGCAGACAGAGCGGGAGACACAGAATCCAAAGCAGGCTCCAGGCTCTGATTTGTCAGCACGGAGCCTGACGTGGGGCTCGAACTCACGAACCATGAGATCATGATCTGAGCTGAAGTCGGATGCTTAACCAACAGAGCCACCCAGGTGCCACTCTTATGTTCTTCTTTCAGCCCCAAAGCAACCAAGCACAGTCAATAAGCAGCTACCAAGGGTGGGGTGAGGGGAATGTCCTACCAATCATCTGTCTTAAGGATGCCATCTTGGCATGACTGTCCTGTCTGTGCCAGTCAGGGAGGAATAAAGGCAGACCATCACATACATTAGATTTAGAGGCATTCTGAGGGAACTTAGGAGAGGGTGGATTCTTCTGGAGAACTTTGCCTGAAGCCCTGAATGCAGTCTCTCAAGAGCAGAACATGGATATTTCCTCAGACAGCCAGAGCATTTTTGTGTTATCTTAATAGTACATAAAAGCTATTTGCTGTAATAAAAATTACACCAGGCTTGGCATCTGAAGACTCAGGTTCTGAGATCTGGCTCTTTTACTTCCTAGCTACGGCCAAGTTGCCTCTTTCAGAGCAAAGTAATGAAGGGCAAATGAGAAGCGTTATGACAACACATTGTAAACTGTAAAGTTGTGCAAATACTAGTTAGTTTGTTATTGTTACCTAGCAATACGCAGGGATTGTCCTCGTCTAGGTTCTAGTTAAGTAGCCAGGGTCTGTGTAACCAAGTGCTTGGCAGTTTCCATTATAACTGAAGGGTGAAATTAGATGATAATACGGGTTTCATTTTGAAGACGTAGAAGAAACCACAGGTAAACCGCATACCGTTTTCCTGAACAGTTGCTTTGGGTGGTAACTACGAATTCCTTCTCGCCAGGGATTGGGTGAGGAGGATTGTGTTTAATACCAAGGATTGTATTTAACTCCCCCACACCCCACCTCAGCATTTTGTCTTGGGTGTCGCTGAAGGCTTGGCACCCTTAACAGCTCCTTCCCTTCCCAGCCATAGCTGCTGCTGCTGCTTCGTCGTCTTCTTTCTTTTTATTTCTTCTACTTTCTTCTTTTAAGTAGGCTCCACTCCCAGTGCAGAGCCCAATGCATGGCTCAAACTCACGACCCTGAGATCATGACCTGAGCTGAAATCAAGAGTCGGCTGCTCTGCTGGCTGAGCCACCCAGGCATTCGAGCCATAGCTGCTCTCCTCCTTACGCATCTCCCCTCCGTAGTGAGTGATCTTTCTCGCCCGTCTTCCAAACCTGATCCCGCTGTAGCCTGGGCTCAGTGGCTGACCCTCTGCTTCAGTTCCAGTTCCTGCTCTCTGTCTCCTCCCTCGAACGCAGTGCTTCAGAGTCTCCCTTGCTTCCTACGGTCCTCTTCCCGCACATTCTCATCGCCCGAGAGGGGAGGTAGGAGACTCGGGTTCTGTATTCCCGTCTGGGAGCAGTCTGCATTCTGTTGGAGGATGTATTTAGGTGTTTGGACTGAAGGGTCTTTTCATGCTCCTTAGCATTCACCGAAGTGCACTTTCTGACGGACAGATGTTCAGGGAGCACTTTTACGTGGCTGCTTTTCCACTCCTGTGACTCTTCCGTAGTTCACCGGGCAGTCTCTTGGAAGCTCCCATAATTGCACACTACATTATGTTGCGAACAAGGAGTCACTTCTTTCTGTTTGGGAGGACACCTCTGAGTCTCAGTCAGCCCTGAGAGCCTTTCCTATGCTGCCCTCCCTGCCAGGCCCTGCTACCCCATACACCATTTTCTTAATGGTGTTTTTTTGCATATTCCCGGGACATATTATCCTATGTCCACTTGTGCCTAAACTTTC
The DNA here is from genome assembly GCF_007474595.2 of Lynx canadensis. NCBI lineage: Eukaryota > Metazoa > Chordata > Mammalia > Carnivora > Felidae > Lynx > Lynx canadensis. The sequence goes on from NC_044310.1 coordinate 73,201,333, forward strand.
AGATCTTTCCAGCAGTCCACCTTGACCTCAAGGATAACTTTCTTTTTTTTTTTGTTTAATGTTTATTCATTATTTTTGAGAGTGCACCAGTAGGGGAGGGGCAGAGAGAGAGGGGAACAGAGAATCAGAAGCGGGCTCTTGCCTCACAGCAGTGAGCCTGATGTGGGGCTCGAACTCATGAACTGTGAGATCATGACCTGAGCCGAAGGGACACTCAACCAATTGAACCACCCAGGTGCCCCAAGGATCACTTTCTTACATGCTGGCTACATCAACTGTCTGGCCTTGCCTCCGTTTTGATACCTTTGGTCTCTGCTGAGGTTTGGGGTGAATGGTCCCATCTCAGGGCTCACGTCACCGGTCCCAAAGATCCCCTCCCTCCCAGCTCCGGGACTTATCTGCGTATCCTGTCTCCAGTCCCCACAGTTGGAGCTGGGAAGAAAGAGCTTCTGGGCAAGATGCCACCAGCAAGCCTGTCTCCCTAAGAACAGACCTCTTTTCTCGCTGGTGGAAACCTACCCCTTCTCTCACAGCTGTGTGAAAAGAAGCCAAATGCCCATTCTTAATGTGTAACAACTGAGGCTCACATGCAAACTGCTGTTATCTCAGCAGGAGAGCAATTTGCAACCATTTAAACTCCTTTCACTCTTCCTTTCTCCTCCGTGCATGGTTATACACACACCAGTCCATATTTATTAGTGCAGATGGTGAGAAACTCGTCATTGAAAGGGCTTAGAGCACAGAAGGAAATGGATTTTTGGCCTCACTCTGGCCTTATAAACAAGAAGGCTTGAATGATTTTTAGGTTCCTGATTCTTGCCTCAGAAGAGCACAGTTTGCTTCTCTCCAAACACAAGAGGTTGTAAATTGGTAATTCATCTCAGCCAAAGGCCACATGATGAGCAATTGTAGAAGTGTTTTTTTCCTTGTTGTGCAAAGAAGGAACCCGACATCTGAGTGTGGGTTCCAGCTGGTGTTTTCCTTTCACCATTTGCAGCCCAAAGGCACGGTCTTGGCCAGGCCTGGGCTCGCTGTACGACTCCTGCCTTTTACCTGCAGCACCATTGCCACCATGGCCATCCCAAGGGGAAGTCAGCTCAGCATTTCCACGTGACGTCTTCTTTCTTCTTCTTTCTTCTTCTTGCAGCTAAAAAATAAATCAGTTCTAATAAAAACATTTATACTATATTCTTTATTGTCAGCTAATCCTGCCTGAACTCATTAAATGGCAGTGTGTGGGTTATTTGCTGTCAGTGAAATTATCAAAGGCATTTTTCAGCTGGGGCACCGGGAAAACATATGCTTCAATGCCAACTAAAACAATAATGAGGAAATGTTATGATCAGTCTTGACCAGATGACCCTGCCCATTTTAGATTAGTTCTTAATTTCAGCACAAGGGTCATCCTGTGAATTCTTACAATAAGTCACTGCTCACCACTCACATGAAAAAGATGTGACTTATTAGAAAACTCACTGTACTCATTGCAGTTAATGAGATGTGGAAAGCTTTGTAATTTGATTTGCTGGGCCATATGCTGTAAAGGGATACTGCTGATTTCATTCCTCCGTATTTAATTTAAGCAGTATGCAATACCTTCTTCATATGGCTACTTATATAATAAAAATTAACTTGGGTATAAAAAAATACACCATTGTGGGGTTTATTACTTGGTGTGGTTCAGTTTCAAGTGTTTTTCATGGAAACATCTGTAAGTAATGTGTGTGGGTCTAATTTTAAATCCCGCCAAATATTTTCCATTTAACATTTGGTTTAACTGACAAGCCCGCAGAGGTGGTTTTCAGAGTTGTTGGTAACAGATACGTACAGTATTCCCAAGGCTATAGCCTTCTTTTTTTTTTTTTAATGGCAGGCAGATAACAGTAATCCAAAACTCGGTTTTTGAACTTTTTAGCATTTCAGTGGATACAAACGGCAGTTGAGAATGTAGGCACTTCTAACCCTTAAAGACCAAGCTGCGGTTTAATCTAGTATCCCCTAAAATTACCTTGTTTATGACTTTTGTTTCAACATCTGCGGCCAAGGATTCGGGTGGCAGATTCTCTGGAAGGCTGACTGTGGGAAAGAGACCCTTCAGGACAGGGGCTTGCCTCCCCTCTGAAGAGAGGGGGAGGGAGGAGGACTAACAGTCTGAGACATGGGCCAATGCCCAGGGAGGTCTGATCCTCCAGAGAGGTTCTAGAACCCCATTCTATTTTTCTACGGTTGAAAAAAATACATATTTTTTCAAATATACAAATATAAATATATGTGTATATATCCTTGCTCAATTCTTAGGGGGCACACAGGCCCCCTGGACTATCCAAGGGTCTGGTCAGCAGCTGGTCAGTAATACAACCACCAAACGAGGAGGTGAGGTTGCCGGATAAAATAGAGAACCCCGAGTTGAATCTGAACTTCAGATAAACAACAAATGTTTTTTTAGTATAACGACGAGCCGCAGCCTGCCACACTTTCGCTTGCTCAGTCGGGCACCCCTACCACCGGCCGGGTGACTGCGTGTCGTTCCAGGCCAGGAAGCCTTATCCGGGTTGTGTGATGACGGCGGCCGGGCAGGAGCCACAAGCGCCCCCACCCCTCCGGGCTGGGGGTCGGCGCCGCGCTCCGCTTGGAAACGCTCCCGATCGCACCGGGGCGTCGCGGCACCGCCAGCTCAGCACCGGGCCGGGCACGAGGCGGGGACCCCCAGAAACATACCGAAACCGTCTCCATGGCTGCCTCTGAAATAAAGCGGTGTGTGTGGGAAGAGAAACTCGAGGGGGAAGTTCAGCAACCAACGCAGAGGTGTGGAGTGAAACCTCGGGGGGGGGGGGAACTGCCGGTTTTGCTTCGAGGGAATGGAGTTGTGCAACTCGCGTTGCGAAATTTCACCCGGTTGATTCTGTGAGAACTGAAGTTTGCTTTAATTGTCAATTAAAGCGAAGGGGGCCCGGGGGCGCGGGGATCCGCAGGAGTGGGAACCAGCGTGGGTCCGATGACGGGGCCGGCCGCTGGGGGTCAGGATGCGCTTGCCGAGCGTCCCTGCCGCGGGCCGGACTTTCCCCGAGACACCGAGGCCCCGCCTGAGAAGTTGATGCAAGGCGCGCCTTAGGTGTCCCCGCAGCCGGCCGGCCTCCCCGGGGTACCCCCACCCCCCACCCCGCGCCCCGGGAGCCCCTTATTTGCGAGGCCCATCTAGGCCCGCGCGCGCGTCAGGTACTAAATTGCCTTTATGAGAGCCGAGCAGGCTTGCCGATGACAACGCTCTGATAACAAAAGAAGTGTGGCCTTGTCGAAGATTTTATGTAAAAGGAAATGGTTCATTTGAATTCAGAAGGAATATTAAAACAGGCCGGGAAGATCCAAGCCTTGGATTTTCTGCCTTGTGACTCGCTTAGAACTCGTTTAAGAAAAAAGAGAGGCGGGGGGGTGGTGGTTGGGGGAGGAAAAGGAAACACTACCCAAAATATCCAACCACGGTTTAATTTTTGTTTGCCGCTGCTGTTTTCTTCAGATCAAGGTTGCCTTCTTGTTAACCCTGGACTGCAGCGGCAGAAAATTAGATTGCCTTCGCTGAGGGATTAACCAGATAGAAGAGTTAGGGAATGTGGAAGCCTTGAGAGACTGGAAATCAGCGAGTTTGAAATGTTTGAAAGAAAAAAAAAATCTTCAGTGGCTTAAGAGCTTCACTAAGACACTTTTATTTTATTTATTTATTTTTTAATTTTTTTTTTTTTTTTTTTTTTTTTTTTTTACGTTTCTTTATTTTTGAGACAGAGAGAGAGACAGAGCATGAACGGGGGAGGGTCAGAGAAGAGGGAGACACAGAATCTAAAACAGGCTCCAGGCTCTGAGCGGTCAGCACAGAGCCCAACGCAGGGCTCGAACTCATGGACCGCGAGATCATGACCTGAGCCAAAGTCGGCCGCTTAACCGACTGAGCCACCCAGGCGCCCCACTAGGACACTTTTAAAAAAGAACCCAAATTGCCCTTATTTAAGAGCGTTGGAGATCCAGATACGAGTCCTGTTACTTGGGCCAAGAAGTCCACTTACTCATTCTGTGTTTTCTCCCCGTTTTTATTAAAAAAATTTTTTTTTTAGTGTTTTTATTTTTGAGAGAGAGAGAGAGTTCGAGCAGGGTACGGGCAGAGAGAGAGAGAGAGAGAGAGACAGGATCTGAAGCTGTCAGCACAGAGCCTGACAGGGGGCTTGAACTCAGGAGCAGAGAGATCACGACCTGAGCTGAAGTTGATTGCTTAACTGACTGAGCCACCCAGGTGCCCCTACCCACCCCCACCCCCCCCATTCTGTGTGTCTTTAATGCTTAACGGAAATGCTGGGATTCCCACTCAATCACCAACCAGGAGTCTCATGCCAACTGTATGATTTGTTTTGCAAAGACGGATTTTTTTGTTGAAGCCTCACGTTTCTGTTCCTTTTGGTGATGGTACGTGGAAGAAAGAACGGGTGCCTTTCTCAGGACCTGAATAAGAGGGAAATGTGTCACATCTTTCCACTGGGCCCAAGTGTTTTTCTGTGGCAGGGCTGCTTGGTCTGGGAGTGATGTTAAAGGACTCTCTCACAAACTGCTAACTTGGCTTAGAGACGCTCTATTCTGAACACTCATTCATTCACTTATCCAACCAGCATTTATTAAGCACTCAGTGTATGTGTGGTGCAGTGCTAGGTGTGAGGGATACGGAGTCTACTCGCACAGAGTCGTGATCTTATCTTCCAGGAGCTTGGGGTCTGGTGGGGAACCAGACAATGTGAAGAGAGACTGAGGTTATTCTACTGTGTTGGAAAAGTCAACCTGCTTCTCTCTCTGCCGTCTAAAAGATGAAAAAACCCAGGCTGGTCCGTATGGTTTCATAAGCAAGTGGTGTATCAGCAATAACAACAAAGTTCAGTTTAATTGCACAGTGGCAGGTGTCCGTCCTTGCTGGCCGACCCCTGCCTTTTGTAGGGGTCCTTTTTCCTCCTCCAGTGACCCAAGTGCCCTTTGAAGCCACACCCCCTGCCTGCAAACCAGTAGGATAAAATGGGGATGCGGGCAGTGAGCAGGCTGACACCCGTACTGTCTGACTTTCTAACCAGCTGTTGAATGGCTTGACACGGCATTACTGTGAGAATGGGGAACCGTTCTTTTCTTTCTGGAAGGAAAAGCCAGAAGTTTATTTAATCTTTTCTAGGCAACTTATTTTATTGCATTTTTAATTTCCTCTCTTGCATTAACATGACCCTTTTCACTGGCTTCCCACGCCTGGTGCTTAATTACTTATCATTAGCAATGTACACGGGGGCCTTGCTGCATATTTATAAATGTGATCATTAGTACATGGAAAGACAAAGGCTTCTTTAAGACTGTCATTAGTTATTCTGTTTTCATGGAAATGTTCATTAGGAGAAACTACCCACCTGGTTAAATAATTATAATTAAGAATTGGTAATCTCCTTTGCATTTTTAACTTGATCTTCCGTCTGTTTGTATAAAGCTAAACAAGCCTTATTTGGCCAGTATTCTATCTTTCATTTTCACGAGAATCGTCGACAAACGCAGACCCTTTGTCTTTAACCTATAGGTGGTGACGGAGGTGCACGATGGATACAATTTTTGTAACACAGCAGTTACCTCCAAACCCATTAACCAGCCATGAACGGCGAGTCAGGGAACGGGGTGGAGCATCTCCGGTCCATTTTATTTTCTGGACTTCTGTCGGTGGTGCAAACTGAACTGCAGGCTTGTAACCAAACTTTGCAAAGGGTCTCCTTCGGCTCCTCAACCACAGAGACACCAGGCTGCGTGGCCACTGGCCACACCTTTCCTCGGGGCGTGCCAGCCAAGGCAAGTGGCGGTTGGATGGCGTGCGTGGTCCCGTGTCCGCCTCCAACTCTTTATATGTTGTTGACTAGGGGTAACCGCAGCAGTGTTGTGGCCGTGGCCCCGCCGACACGCAGGAGAAGAGAATCCACGAGAAGTCTTCGAATTGCTAGCAAGTGGCCCTGAGGCCCATACATGGCTACGTGTCAGCTGAGCTGAGACAAACGAGGTGACAGAAACACAAGGGAAGGAAGGAAGCACGGTTATGCAGCTGCCCACTCCCCTCTGCCCAGACTGGTCCTCGGCGAGCCGCCACCCTGGACGATGAGAATATGCAGTGATAAACCACAACTGTGGGAAAACACTGGGTGGGTCGTAATAAATCATCTAAACAATTAGGCAGCCACTGCTCATAAATACAGTGCCGTTTATGAGAAGCTACGGAAGTCTGCAATCAGTTTTATCTCCAATTACCATAAAAATATTTATCATTCATTCATTTATTAATGATTCATCAGTTAACACATAATGAGCAATAATTAGCAGCTGTACGGGTGCCAAAATTGAAGAAGTGTTGGCATTTTAAAGATGAAAGGTTGCATTTATGCAAAAGTCTGGCGATGATAAAGTTAATATGGAAGATAATTATAAAGTGGCTGTCCTATATTACAGACTGAGGTACCACAAACTTGCCTAATTGAACCGAAATGAATATCTTCCAAAGTCTGCGTGTTGCCACACACAAACTGCTGAATTCTCCCGAAGATCTCCCTTCAGTAAGGTGCACTGCACAATACAAGTTAATAAAATGCCAGACAGCTAGACTGTGTCTTTTTTTTGCTTGTTCAGGGCCTCGTGAAAACAATAAATGCATTCATGTCAGCTGAGGCCCATCCCTTTGCTAATTACCGTTTGGTGCTGAAATGACTTCTGTGAAATTGGAGCATGAGGAAACATACAGCCATACATGGAGGCTTTTCAGAGTTTTGCAGTAAATGTGAGATAGGCCTCAGGCACACAGATGTTAAAACAGTGAATTCCCCACAGATTACACTAATGGAAACCCTGTCAGGGTAAGTCAAATCCGGGTCTGTGGTCAAAATCTAATTAAGGTTTCCGTACTTAAAAAGAATATGAATGCCTGGGGTGGCGATGAATGTATAAGAAACTCACTTGTTTGTAAAACTGTTAGCATGAATAGTAAGTACCGTGGGGCTGTTACCTCGATTACACCTGCTTTCCGAGTCGCTCTCTGCCCTGCCGCCTGTATCGGGCGGGTTATCCAGAGGTCAAAGAACTCGGCTCAGGCCACCGTGGCCTCCCGTCCTCTGTGCCCGGTACCAGGCATGATTTGAGGTCACGGATGAAAATGGATCCTCAGAAGTCTCTCTGGAATCCCAGAGGATGCTTTGCTTGCCACATGAAACCACCCCCAATGATTCTGCCCAACTGCCTGGCGCCACTGAGGAAATAGTTTGTTGCTGAGGGTGTGGGCCGGCCAAATCTCCCCTCGTGGGGAAACAAAGGGTCGTCTGCTCCGCGGCGCGCCCTTCAGCCTGCCGGGACTACCTCCCCGAACAGCTGCGGCGTGCAGGCGGGGCCCTGCTTCTAATAGAGGAAATGAATTTATAATGCTACAGCCTCTTCATTTTCACCACGCACAAATTTCCCCTTAAACTTTAAAACAACACCAGGGCTGGATATACCTTAAATTTCGAATAAATGAAATCTTAATCCAGTCTGTTGCTGAGTCTGAGTTGTTATTAAAGAAATAAATTTGAAACAGCAAGTGGTTTGAGAATTTTTGAATTTAATTATTTAAATCTACTTAGGGTAACTCTCACGCGCTATTTCAGTTTCCCATTGAGAACATGAATTCTGGGAAAGGTATCCCACGCAGGGCCCTGGAAATATTAACTTTCATGTACAACTGTGGGCTCAGCCGTAGACAGCCAATGCCACCCCCTCCCCCGAAAAGCAGAAGAAAGAAACTGTGAGATTCTTTTTATTTTTTATTTTTTTCCTCCCGATGTAAATTTCAGCCAAGTGATACAGGATATGTTTTTTAAAGAATGAGGAAAGCAAGTTCTCTTCTTCGGACTTCTCTGGCCCTCTTCAGATACACTGTCTACGTGTAAACGCTTTGAAGGTCTTTAGAGAGCAGTAGTTTATACAGTCATTCACTGAGAAAGTCAGGGGGCAAAAGGAGAACAGAGATGATAACCTGAATAATTGAAATAGCCATAACTTATGTAGGTGTATCTTGGCCTAGCGAGCGTCTGGGCCGGAATTTCGACATTTGCGAAAATGGGTCTTCTGCCGGGAATGTCCCAAGGGCAATAGCCCCAGGCTTGGGAGGGCCACCTGGACCTTTTGGTGTCACTTTGCTCCTCCCTTGGAGAGATTCTGCTTCATGACTAGCCCGGGTGGCACTGTTGCCTTAGTTCTGAGAGCGAAGGGCTCCCTTCCTTCCTGATTTTAGCAGTCCGGCTCTTTAATGGCGTCCACACTGGCATGTGGCAGGGGGAAGTGCAAGATTCGGGCACGAACTTGTCACTTCATCTTTTTCGCCATTTCACCAGGATTTTGGTATGGCACACGTAGTTTTGGGCCCTGGGAGATGGGGTTAAGCTGCCAGACCCTTGTGAAGAATCTTGCTGGGGATTCAGACCTGAGCGAGACAGAAGCCAGGTGTCCAAATCATTCCTATCTCTGCTGACCATCGGAGAGTATCGGGACCTCGTGATTCATCACAACTGCCAAGTGGAACTTTCCCACACCCAACCCGGACTAACAAGAGGATATTGACTTGGAGTGATTTCTAGATTCAGAATTCTATTTTTCCGCTCGGTATAAAAATCTTCACAGAAGCCAACATCTTTAAGAAAAAAGCAAATCTTAGTGTGGGGCCCAGCCTCGACCTCTTCCCCAGTAAATGCAAAGGGCTACAGAAATGGCATATTTGGCAACAGTCGGCGGGTGAATGTTTTACAGTGTGGCAGAGCTGAAGAGCACGAGGTGAAGCGGGTTCCACAGGAAGTGAGGTCCAGTGGCTAACAATGGCTCGGAGGTCAAAAGTCTCTGGGTTTATGTTTTTAATAACAGTAGCACAGACTTGTAGCTAATTTGTGGTATTTACTTTTTTAAAAAATCTGCATGCATTTATGCAATGACTCTCTTTTTTCCAGGTGCAGTGCTGGGCCCTAGGACTTCAGAGAGGAAACGTCAGGGTTCCTGCTCTTGGGAGACTCTCATTTCTGCTTGGGAAGCAGGCGCTCAAACTTCACGAAGCCAGATTTCTGCATCATTACAATGCCTGGCATGCAGGAGGCCAATAAATGTTTGTTGAATGAATGGATCTGTTAAAGGGGAGTGTGTTCGTGTTTCCTGTCTTTCTAAGGAGTTACTGTGTGAGTTAAGAGTTAACATTTATAATTCATTTATGCCCCTACATGCTCTATAAGTACAAATTATTAAATATCATCATAGTGAACTAGGGTCCTAAACAGCCAATTACATTTTCTTATGAAGTTGGTGACATTTAGATCCTTTGTTGGGCAGATGGTGTCATATTGCACCTGTTGGAAAAGTAGGCATTTTGGGAAGGGACGTTAATTTAGAACTATTTATAATATGGAAAACACTGGGCCCCTTAATAATGTATTCGTATTGTTTTCCAAGGAAGTAACACAGCTGACCTAGCTCTAAACTATTATTGTTATTTTGTTTCTACCACACTAATTCTTTGTATCGGAGCTTCACAAATTAAAAGACCATCATTTCTTAAAGCACTAGTCCACATTTCTTCTTCATTTCTGGTATTCTCTTTTCCTCTCTGGATTGACTTTTATTTTTTATTATTAAAAATTTTTTTTAATGTTTACTTATTTTTGAGAGACAGAGAGAGAGAGAGAAAGAGACCGAGTGCAAGCAGGGGAGGGGCAGAGAGAGAGGGAGACAGAATCAAAAGCAGGCTCCAGGCTCTGAGCTGTCAGCACAGAGCCTGGCACGGGGCTTGAACCCACGAACCGTGAGACCATGACCTGAGCCAAAGTTGGACGCTTAAACCGACTGAGCCACTCAGGCACCCCTGGATGGCTTTTAATCCCAATTTGTCCTCAGCTTTCTGTCTCCTTGGCATGTTTCTCTTCTTTGTCTGTCTCTCCTCGTCCTCTCTCTTCCCTGTCTCCATCCTCCTCCCTTTCCCTCTCCTGCCAAGATGTGTCATTCCTCAGGGACATGCCTCACACCGCTTCTGAGCCCAACTGTACCATGGTCCCTTGAGGTCTCAGAGCAGCTGTTTCTGCCTGGATTTTTAAGCTTCCCTGACCCACTCTTCTCCCAGCCAGCTTCTGGGCAGGAAGCCCTGTAGCAGCCCCGATGACTTCCTCACTGCCCTGCAAATGCCCTGTCTGCCTCCTGGGCCTTTGCTCTTGTGAATATGTTACCTGGAAGCTGTCCCCTCCTGTCGCATCTTTCTAAATTCCACGTATCTGTTGACCATGTCCTCTTTGAAACTGTTCTTTTTCCCCTGATCTTCACCCCTCTTCTAAGCTCCCACTGACCACAGTTTAGCAACTCCTTCTGCTGTAGCCTATACTTAGGCTTAGCTTTCCCATACAAACCCTAAGCTTTTTATAGCTACAAAAAAGACACAGCGCTTATCATGTGCCAGGTTGTGTCTTAAGGTGCATTACATTATTATCTCATTTCATCTTCGTGACAACCCTACGAGGTGGTCATTATAGGTCATTATAGGTCATTACAGAGCTACTTTATAGATCAGGAAACTAAGGTGCAGAGGCCACGACTGACTTACTCACGGTCACATAGTTAATAAAAAGTGGAACTGGGTTCTGAGTAGTCACTATGCTGTAGCCCCCAGGTCCCCCTCAGGAGTGAAGGGTTTACTCTTCCAGCTGCTAGGAGAGCTGTTGCCTGATAGCCCTCAGCTGTCAGCCCTCTCTGCTAATTGCCTCTGCTTCAGTGACGCTCTTCACCCAAGTCATGCCCCTTTGCTGGGGCATCCTGTATCCAAAGATTGGTTTTCAGGAGGGACAAAGATCTTTCTACCTCACCCCAGCTTGGGACAACTTCTATGCACAAACCAGCTTCAGAAGTCTCTGTCAGGTTGGCTGAGGCCTTTGTTGTGACTACACTGTAGCCCAAATTCTCCCTTGGCCAAACCCTCTTTCCTTCCCTTTGCTTTTCCTTCTACAAATGGTGATTTCCTAGAGCAGACACTAATAAGTATCCTGTACATAAATCTCTGATTCAAAGTCTAATTCTCAGAGAGCCCAACTTAAACAGTTTGTATCAGGAGTGGTCTGAGAAAGGAGATCTAAGATGGGATTCTGGAACTTGGTCACCTGATAGCCATTGGTAATGAGGACCCCCATCTCTAGGAGTAGGAGGAGCAGTGATAGATCCTGGCACAAGGTAGCAGTGGTGACCTTGGATGGATGCTGGTGGAAGGAAAGCACTAGTGGGTGAATCTATTGGGCATTTGACAAATATGGGGAACTAGCAATTATAAGAACAGTGGCACTGAATGGCTATATTGCTGGGGGCAATTAATGCTTTGGAAAAGGAGAGTAATTAGCTAGCAATTAAAGGCTCAGTGTGAAAACCACAAAGCTTCACGGATTGTATATAAAGTGAGCCTCAACTCTTGTAGTTAGTGGGCAGAAAAAGTTGAAGGTCAGGGCTAGAACTTAATCATAAGTTGAGCAGAGTTCCAGCAAAGGTTGAATGTTCAACCTAGATAGGTGTACCATGCCAGGCCAGGGTTCTGATAGGGAAAGAGCAGGACCTTGAGATAAGAGATAGCGACATCTGAGTTAATGCATTTGAACATCTGGAGGCCCCAGATTCCCCTAAATCCTCTGAACCCAAGAAGTAGCCCACTTCTCTCTGTTAAGAGACTAGCACTACCCTCTTCTCTTTGCTTGAAGGAGAAGCGGAGGCCTCAGTCTTGCAAGACAAATGCGTCCTCTTCCCTTTAAGATCTGTCCCCACATCCCCTCTCTTGGCAGCCAGACCAATACATAGGATTAAATCCCAACATGGCCCTGCTGGGGAAAGTGCTGGTTCTTCTAGGGGAGGAGACATACTATGACTTGAAGGAATTGCAGGATCTAGCCAACAGGTATTGGCAGGGTCTGGAACATTATTTGAGGGACTAGGTTCTGGGAATACTGGATCTAGGTGGGTGGAATATAAAATTATAAAAGGGAGAATTTACTGATATGGGTCACTCATCTGGGATACAGGATGTCTGGTAAGGATCCTAGCATGCTGCTAATATTCTGCTAGGATGGCTCCCAGAAACTTGGAGAAAGTAGTGGTCCACATAAAATGAAGAAGAAATGAATCACCATGGTAGTTGGTGACAGAAATGATGAAAAGTTTCAAAGAAATGGGCATGACAGAGTGGGGATATCACATAAGGTCAGAAATCCCACCAAATGACCAAGTTCAATAGGAGGGTCCAGATAATAGACTATACACATTATGAAATGCAGCTTCTGGTATGCTTTGGGATTCTGCCTGTTGGTAATCAAATGGTTATGAGACTAGAATTGTCCATCATAAACGTTTTTTTTTGGTCAGACTCAACAAGTCATAATGTTAAGGGGGTAAGCCCAGAAGTAGTCCATTGAAAAATGGAAGGGGTACACTTGGGATTGGACATAAGCAGGGCCAGAGGGCACAAGTAGATGGTGTGACCATGTGGCCCAGACCCCATGTCATCATTCACCACCGCTGCACTGCCTCTCCCTCACTGCACACCTGTGGCTGCCTGGAGGTCTCTTATGACCAGTTGATGGAGAATATAAAGGGTCCAGTTTGGTTCATTGATGTGTGGACTTGGTCCGTGCTACAAATCAAAAGTGGATTGCTATGCACCGAGTCCTACTCAAGGGTCACCGATCAGTGGAGATCCTCCCTATGACCATAGCTTCAAATGGTGTACCTGCTCATCCACTTTGTGGGAAAGGAGAATATACACAAACTCATGGGCAATGGCAAATGTCTTGGCTAAATGGTCAGGAGCCAGAAGAAAGAAGATTGGAAGACAAGGAGGTCTGGGGAAGAGGCATTCTTGTGGGCATGGGCATGAAGTAGGAAGATCTTGGTATCACAGGTATAACATCCACCAGAGAGCATCCAACACAGAAGAGGCATTAAACAAACAAGAATATAGATGGACTAGGCTAGTTGACATCAGCTAGTCACTGCCATCCATCACCACAATGCTGGCACAGTGGGTGCACAGATGCAATGGCCATGGTGGATGTTGGAGGCTAGACATGGGTCCACAGCCTGGCTCCCACTCACCAAACTAATATAGCTATTGCTGCTACCAAATGTCCGATCTGTCAACCAACAGGGAATAATTCCGAATATGGCATTATCCTTTGAGATCACCAATCATCCACTTGGTTGCAAGTTAGCTACAGCGTTAAGAGGGGCAGAAATCCATTTTAACTTGAAAAATTATATTCTGGGGTTTGCCTTTTCTGTCTGCAGAGCCTCAGCTTGTACCACTGGAAGTGAGGGCTTGGACTATTTGATAGATCAACAGGTGTCCTGCATCGCATCATGTCACACATGGGACCCACTTTATGGCAAGGGAGGTGCACCCGAGGGGACACGGCAAATGGGATACACTCATCCTATCTCATATAGCACTACCTAGATAAAGCCGTCTGCTGGGTGATGGAATGGCCTGTTGAAGGCAACACTGTAGCATAGGTTTGGGGAGGGTATCTATGAGGATCAGGAACTATCTTCTAGGAGGCAGTGTACTTTCTAAATCAACAACCATTATAAGGAGCCGTGCCCCAGTAGGAAGGACACATGGGTCCAGGATCCAAGGGGTGAAAGTAGGTGGGCTCTGCTTATTGCTACTCCCAGTGACCCCCTTGAAGACTTGGTACTTCCCTTCCCATAGCTCTTGGCTCTGCAGGCTTCGAGGTCTTGATTTCCAAAAGCAGGAAGCTTCCATCTGAGGACATAGCAAAAGTCCCACTGGACTCTAAATTCTGGCTCCTGGTAGGACACTTTGCACTCCCTGTGCTAAGAGACCATCATCTTAGCGGCAGGATTTGACCCTGACAGAAAGAGGTAGGGCTGCTCTTCTACATCAGGGCGGGCAGGGAGGGGACCTATGTTTACCACCCAAGTGAACCACGTAGGCATCTTTAGGTATTCTCTTACCCAGTTTTGGTAGTAAATGGAAAATATGGCAACCATGGCCTGTGAGGAGGCTCAGGGGCTCAGATCCTTCAAGGATGAAGGTCTGGGACATTCCACGAGGTAAGTCACCCCAACCAGAAGAGGAGCTAGCTGAGGATGAAGGGAGTCGAAAACGGTCATTAAAGGAGGGGGATAATGGTATCAACCAACTACTGATAGAGTTTGCCCCACAGAGAGCCATCTGGGCCGTGTCTGCAGGGCTGGGGCTGGAGGGGGTAGACACTGCTGCTCTTATGGGCTCAGCTTCTTTGTCTGATCATTTGGCTCAAAGTTAGTGCTTCCATTTCTGATATAGCAGGTCAGACTTCTGGATGGCATTTATCATCTCTCCATAGCCATTTCCTATTATTTGGAGCCTATTATTCATCCATTGAACATTTATTACACTCCTACCATGTCTTAGGCTTTGTTCTTGGTACAGAGAATAAGAAAATGAATAAGACATGGCTCTCGCCCTTGAGAAAATCACAGTCAAATGGAGGAAAAAGATACTTAACGATTATAAATACTGTGGTAAATGGAGTGGTAGAAGGGAGTATAGAGAAGGATGCCTTATCCCACCTAGTGGTCAGAGAGGAAAGACGGTAATGCAGTTTCCAGGAGGGGTTGATGCCTGAGATTAGTCTTACCCAATAAGAAAGGGAGACCAGGGTGTTGTGGAAGAATCTTCCAGGCAGATCAATGGTGCAGGGCAAGGTCAGGGGAAGCAGGGGTCAAAAAATGAAGCTTCTTATAGTCTATGTTGAGGAGTATCAAGTTTATCCTGTGGATGATGTGAAGCCCATTGACAGGTTTCAGTGGGGAATGGGGTTCTGATGTGTCTGTCTGTCTGTCTTTTGTCTTCAGTCTCCTGCTTGCAGCCGCCTCTCATTCCACTGAAATGCAGCTGCTTGTGTATCTTTTGGCCACCATATATGACACCTTACAAAAGCGTTTTACATCAACAGGAGGTCTCAGTTCTGGCAGATACTAGTGAATCTGGTTGCTGCAAAGACAGCCTTGAGGTCACTATCTGTTGGTAGGGACGGTAGCATTGAAGTTGCTGATTCTTTTCAGCTTTTCTATATTGCAGAAAATTGCCTCATCCTGCCCAACCCCCCTCCCTCTAACTATTTGAAACAGCAGTACTCAAAGGCATGGCAGGGGAAGTCAGTGATTGATAATGGGTCAGAGTTCCAGAAGAACATTGTTTCTTCGAGATAGCCATCCAGAAGCTCCTGTACGTATTGATGCTTGGAAAGTCTACGTGGGT
Source organism: Lynx canadensis (assembly GCF_007474595.2). Lineage (NCBI taxonomy): Eukaryota > Metazoa > Chordata > Mammalia > Carnivora > Felidae > Lynx > Lynx canadensis. The sequence goes on from NC_044310.1 coordinate 73,216,670, forward strand.
GCTGGCTACAAGGCGTGACCTTGGTTCCAATGGTAGTACTACTTGGAACTTAACAAACACCTACAATGCAGCAGGCTTTCACACTGGAGTCCTCACCATAACGCTACTGGGTAGTGACTGTTTATTACTGCGCCCATTTGTCAAGTCAGTAAAACTCACTGATGATCTTTCTGAAGACAGAGAATCCACATGAGATTACCACCCAGTTCTAATCACAAAACCTAAGATTTCAGCATCCCAAGGGAGCGTACAGAAGGCAATGAACTTTAATGATCAGACAATATTATATCCAGTGATGAACTGATAGGTAAAGAAGGGAAAATGTCAAGGAGGACCATCACGTGGCAGGAAACAAGGAGACATGTGAACTACTTTGCCAAAAAGCTCCTGACCGAGGTTAACAGTCAACACTGAATTCCAGGTAGAACTCCATGTTCTATGTACATGAATTCAATATGAGGTAGAGGTCACCTTTGGCTTCTTCCTTGTTTCATTCGCTAATAATCATACAGAACACAAAATGATTGAATAATCAACAATGAGATTAAGAGCTAAAGCCGGTCTACCCAGCATGAAAACCCTGCTTGTTTGCAGAAGTGTGGTATTATTGAAAAATTATGTCACCAAAGATGTCCCACTTGGGCCAGCTGTTCCAAATTAGGGATCCATAGAAACCTCTAAGAACTGAGCCGTTTGTATCCTGGGTCAGCACTTGGTCTTTCCTCATTTCCCATGTAGTCTACATAGATCGAATGCCAAACTTGTCCCCACATAGCCCGAGGTATCATCTATGTACTATGCACAGAGATTCAGGGCTGACTGGCTGTGATGGTCTGCGACTGAAAATCCGGTGTGAAATCACGTATCATAATTGAGAGATACAGGGTACCCTTTAGAAACCAGACAACAGTTTAATACAGCCAAGACTGTATGTAAGACGACGACAAGAAGTGAGTGCTACAATTGACGCTGTGGGACCATCCGTTTGTGAGTAGCTTTTTGTAAGCAAAATACCTAGTGTCATTGGAATGTGGGAGAAGCTTTAAAAAATGGGTTTCTTTTCAACCTATTGAAACTACTATTAAATTTAATTCAAATGTCGATCTGCGTCAAAATGGTCAGATTTCCAAATGGCTGGAGGAACTGGAGGTGAAAGTCCCTCTCTGTCCCCTCCTTCACACAATTGCTGCTCACTTCTCTGCAAAAGCCCCTTTCAGTCCCTAGTAAATTGGAAGCTTTAAGCCCAGAATAATTTCCATCCTGTTTCCATTAGAAGCTGGGTGGTTCCCACAGTGGTTCACTTGGTTGCCCTGCCCGGAAGGGACCAGAGTACAGACATCAGCTGCCACTGATTCCTGTTGAGCTGGGCTCAAAGACGGACCCAAAAGGGAAGTGCGTGCTGCTTGGTTCCCAAAAGATATCGGAATGAATAAAGCCCGCCTGCCTTCCTGGTGGAGAGAAGGACCGTTTAAACACAGTGATCACATTGGACACACATGGACTTTTAGTCCCCAAATCTGATGGGTCAGTTTATCCATTTTGAGTTATAGACAAGGAGGTAGAGATGTGGCGGTTCCAGACCCAGTTTTGCTATCAACTTTAGAACCTGGGTTTCCCTACCTGAAGCATGGTGGGATGAGGTAATGATCTCTGAGTTTCCTTTCACCTTAACAATTTCATGAAAAAGAATCACATATGGCCACCCTGGGTGGCGATATTGCTACTGTATGTTTTCTTTAAACTGAGTCTCAAATCCATTCAATATGAAATAGATTAGTAATGGGAACCAGAAACTCTGAAGAGGCCACCCTCATATACTGGGAATTTACTGTCTTGCCCTGTGTATTTGTGTTCATTTCTGCCGACTTCTAGGTGGGGGTCGATTCTAGGGAAGTAACATTTCTATGAGTCCAAGTGGAGGAAGAAGTTTTCTCCCTCACCTCCCCTACCCAAACAATCCAGCTTAGTTCATCATCTTGTGTTGACATTACTTATGAGTGCTAATGAGCTCATAAATGCTAATTAATAACTCCATGTGCTTCTATTTACTGGCAAATATAGGGATCCAGGTGCAGTGTAGACCTGGCCCCAAACACAGTACATCTCTCCATCTCTGAGCCGAGAACATGGGTGGGAGGTCTCTTGTAGTACTGCCAAAGTGGGGGGCCTTACCCTCCTTTTAATACACACAGGAGCTATAATTAAACTCTTACAAAGCACCCTCTTCTGATTTCCCACTGAGAAGAGAAACCAGGTCAAATGCGGCAAGTGGCAGGGTTAGGCTGGATTTGCAGTCTGGTGTTGTTGGGGGGGGGGCGGTAGGGTGAGGGTGAGGGGGGAAGTTCAGGGTGGGCAGGGAAACCTCCCCTGCCTGGCCTGGAGACGTTGTCGCCTTGGCACGGAGCAGGGCATGCACCTCAGAGAGGCAGGGTGGCGAGCTCTGCAAGGCTCAAGTTCAACGGGGCTTTGAGGAGCCTGGCACTCTTCTCCGACACCCGCTGGTGAGCTCTGTCAAGCCTGGAGCCCAGCCTGCCGGGAGTCCGGGCCCTCTAGAAGTGTGCTGCGTTGACACTGTTGTGCTTGTGCTTGTCTTTGGGACACCCTGAGCTCTCCTCAGCAAGCAGCATGAGGCGTGACCTTGGTTCCAATGGTAGTACTACTTGGAACTTAACAAACACCTACAACGCAGCAGGCTTTCACGCTGGAGTCCTCACCGTAACGCTACCGGGTAGTGACTGTTTATTACTGCGTCCATTTAAGCATTTGGTAAACTGAGGCAGCAGGGTTCTATAACTTGGCCAAGGTCATACAGCTAGTAAGGTAGCAAAGCCGGGATCTGCATGTGGCTGCCACCCTGAATGACACCCGTCTCTAGCCCGCTGCCTTGGGTGCAGCTCCCAGTGCTACGGCAGACTCCGGCCCAGAGCGGCCCTACTCAGGTGGCTCTGTGGCCGCAGCCCCGCTCCCTGGGGGCCCTCCATCTTTTTCAGGACCTGTTTTCCTTCCAGCCTGGGGAGCTGGGGCTTGGATCCAATTCCTCTTCCCAGCTGCCATCACCTCTGAACCCCCAGCGTCCTTCCTGACTTGGAAATCAACTTTCCCCCATCGGCCCTCTCCATCCTTCTCCCCTGTCTCCTCTCAGGGCCCAAATCCATCCCTTAGAAGCACTGGCCTGGTCCTGTTTTTAAAGTCACTGCGAAATCAACTCAGGATTGCCCCCCCTCAGAGAGAGAGCTGGTTCCAGGGGAGCGGAGATGAAGGTGAAGGCTCACATCCTGCGTTAGATCCAGGCTGGGGAGCAGCGCAAGCTATTGCTTTTGGATGAGCTTCCCAGGAGTAGAGGCACTTTCCTTTGTAAAGAAAGAGGAGCTTTATAAATGCTGTGCTCTTTTCAAAGAGGCTTTATGGGTGGCAAGGCCCAGCACCGCGCTCAGGATAAAGCTGGAGAGGCAGAGAGGGGGTTGCTAACTATCACTCCAGTGCAACGCGCTCTTTAAGGGTGGGGTGTGGGAGCCAGGAGGGGAGATTCCCCTCAGTCCCTGTCTCCCTGGGTGCAAGGAACACAGGAGCCTGTGATGTGTCTGTTGCTTCTCTCTTGGGCAGCCCTACTCCCTCTGTCCAGCTCTCTCCCTGCGTGGTGTTGGAGGGAGAAGGAGCCCAGGGCCGTGTCTGCCAGCCCCCAATGCCAGCAGCCGCACAGTCCTGGGATAATTGCTTATATCTGTCTCTTCTCTTTTCCAGACCTTGGAGAGTGTTCCAGGAACAGACATTCCGCAGTGTGATAACCTGCAAGGGAGGCCCTCCCATTTACATTTCAAACTCCAAGTCAGCTGTGTCAAAGTTTGAACCGGGACTGTGGAGGATAATGGGTCAAATGCAATTAGCAGCCCAGAGAGCTGCACGTTGCAGTCTGATTTACTTATTTATTTATTTATTTTTTGCCCATCAGATTCCAAGAATCCTGGTGCTTAAAAGCAACTCAACAATCGCTCTATTGTACTGAAATAAAGCTCAGTTAATTCAGAACTCAATTGCACCACCAGGTGGGGCACACTCTGGCCCCAAACAGATGGGTTGAAACTCCCCCAAAATGCAGTCTTGTTAAACTAAAAATTGATCCAGGAGTGGAACAAATAGGAAGCCATGAATGGAATGGAGTCAGGGGCACTCAGACAAATTCTTTCTTCTCCTACTCCTTTTCCTTGCTTTAAAAAGAAAAATTCCCCATGCCACTTTCATCAGGGTTAGCCTCTACGCAGAGACGCAGCTATCCACCCTTTGTGGTTCCGTGTGTTACTTTAATTAGTCTGAAAATTAAAGTGCGACTCTGGGCCGATGGGAATGATTTTGAAAATGCATGTGCATCCCATGCAATCCTCTCATTTAATTAATAGCCTTATAAACTATATGGCTCACTTTAAGGCGGTCTCGAGGTATAACAAGTCCATTTAAATATCCACTTAATACTTAACGGGATGTGAGGGACACACTATAGCATACGGTCCCTTCTCAAGTTTCACTGTCTGAAATTTTTCAAAGCTGACCCAAGTCAACCCGAAAAATGTTTAACACCCTGGGCTTGAACACAAGAAACTCTGTGATGAACAGACATTCAATTACATTTTTTAAAAGTGAGAAGCATTTTTGTCAAATAGCGACTCTGGAAACTAATTGGCACCCTCGAAACTTGTGAGCGCAGGGCCAAATCTTGTGGGGAACTTTTACTACAGTACACGACTCAAAGAGAATGTGAATAAAAGGCATCTTTGTTTCCCAGTCAAATTAGCTGATTAAGAAATAAAACATCTTAACGTGTTTTTAAATGTAGAATTAATTATTTATATGAAAAAAATTAAATCCGGGTTGTGTGAATTCTGCTCTGTGTGTGAATTGAATGGGGCAGAAAGAGTGATCCTTGTGGATCCGTGTCTTAGGTTATTAAGCAAAAGCCAACTATTAAAGAGCTCCGGTTATTGGAAAAAAAAAAATTGCATTCTGATCACATGTTGTGCGCCCCATTTTGATTTTCAAAGTCCAGATTAGTTATGGTACACATGAAAAATGTGATTCGGAACAAGAAAACTGCTCTGTCTAAGCTGAGTCCTGACAGTCCAGGGAAGAAGGAAACACAGCCATACAAAGAGAAAGCCAGCCCCTGGGAGAACACAGGCCTTTGGCTCCTAAGGAGCCCAGGAAAGATTCACAGAAAGAATTTGAACAGGCTGCTCTTTATTTTGCTAATGGGTGAGTTTGGAACTCACGGAAACAAGAAAAGCTAAGTTACTCCTTGGACTCAGAAAAGAAGTGGGCCGGTGACCTTTGACATCTCAGACCCCCTGTGTCAGCCAAGCCCTTTGGCCCTGACCTCTTAACATTCCAGTGTCCTGAACCAGGCCCTGCCTGAGCCCAAGGCTGTAAATTATCTTTGAGATGTGGATAAACATTGACTGGATCAGTGTTCTTCAAGGTGTGGTCTAAGGACCCCAGGCATCAGGATGACACCAAGAGCTTTCAAAAATACAGATTCCTGGGCTCAGGAAGGAATGGGCCCCATAGGGATGGGGCCCGGGATTCTGTAAGGATCCTGAAGTTTGAGAGTCACCTGTACCAGCGTCTACTTAAAGACCACTAGATAAATTTACTAAACACCTCTAACGGGTTCCCTTTAGTGAAGGGCATTTACTAAAATGTGGAAAGCCTGTCCACAAATCCTTCATGAAACAAAGTCCTCCAGCCATTTTCTTCGTTTCCCATGGCATCTCTTCACAGAGGCAGTATAGGAATACTTTGTCCTTTAAAATAAGTTCAGTGAGTACTTGAAAAGTCATTTGGCAAGAGATGAGGGATGAGACAAAGGGGGAAGATTGACGAACAGAAGCAGAGTCCTTGCTAAAATAAAATGGATTCACACCCAACTTCTTATGAAGGGTAAGACATATGGCAGCTCATGTGGGAAGCGAGCGTGTTTAGTAGAAAGAGGTCCTGCTGCAGAGCTGTGTGATATAGGGTACAGCTTTCTCAGCCAAAACAGAACATCACATGTCTTTGATGTGACGAGAGGCTGACTTTCTAGAACTTGAGCAAACTCTGTCTGAATGGCTTTAATAAGTTTAATAAGTTTCTCAGAGTTAAGATGATCAGGTTTGGGGTTCAGATCTTGGTTTTGCTCTTATCTTTGGGTGTGGCCTGACAGCCCATCATTCTCTGTGACTGTTAATGGAAGTTACTGATAGTTTCAGGTTCCTCGTTTGTGAAATGGAAGCCACAGTCCTCCATCACTTGTGAGAACAGTGGAGGCAAGTGCCCGCTGCTGGAAATTGTGTCTATGTTTTAGCTACAAACTATGAATGGCTGCATTATTCTTCTATATCCTCTTTTGGGCTTTTTAGAATTTTCACAGGGAAAATGCCAAGACCTACCTGGAAGCTGTTTTTTGTTTTGTTTTGTTGAGGGAAGAAGTGCAATCATTTTTACTTTGTCATGTTATTCACCGACCCTAAAGTAGCAAGTGCCCAGTAGACGTCAGGATTCCATCTGTAGGATTCATTCCAAATTACAAATGCATAGATACACAAAGGATATTTACAAACATGGCTGTTACGCTTACCATAGCAGCGACAAGAGTTCAGTGTTAGTCCATGGAAAATTGCTGCTTAATAAGAACTTTCCCAAACTCATGTCCCTTTGAGATAGAAATTTCCACCCGAAGTTTCATCGCCCTACTAGAATTTCCTTTGGAATGTTTGTGCTAAATTCCTTTCTCCCTGATTGAAGTATACAACACAAAATCTAGCTTCAAGACTGAAAAAGTAATGCACTGCCATGCACAGATATGTAGGATAACTTGGGAGAGGCAGTGGGCAGGGGGAGGCTGAGGAGAGTTGGGGAAATGAATTAAACTCCAATAATTAAGAAGCAATTTACTTGGCACATTCAGAATAGTAAGGCAGTGTATAACTTCATTTATGCTATGGGCAACCCAACAAGAGAACTTTTTCTTTTCTTTCCTTTTCTTTTTTTTTCTTTTTCTTTTCTTTTCTTTTTTTCTTTTTTTCTTTTCTTTTCTTTTCTTTCTTTTTCTTTTTTTCTTTTCTCTTTTCTTTTCTTCTTTCTTCTCTTCTCTTTCCTTTTTCCTTTCCTTTTTTTCCTTTCCTTTCCTTTTTTCCTTTCCTTTCCTTTCCTTTCTTTCCCCTTTTCCCTCCCCCTGCTTCTTCTTCCCCTCCTTTTCTTCCTCTCCTTCTCCTTCTCCTTCTTTTTGGAATCCTGACTTGGTATGTACAGATGTGAACTTAATTAACACACGAGTGATTCTGTACCCTCAGGGAAAAATGGTAAATTTTGTAAAATGTAATTAGAGAGAAAAAAAGGAAAGTTTCTTTCCTCCTTGTTCATAGCAGTCTGTATTTCCTCTCTGTGTTATGCATCAGGAAAACATGAAAGCCACCTGAAGCTTTCCTCAGACCCCACTAAGGCACAATACACACGGACTCCTCTAAATAAGTCTTATGTCTCATAGACCCTCCTAACTGCTTTTTATGTGAGAGATACCAGGGTTAATAGGTAGCAAAAGTTAGCCCTTTAGATGAGAGCATTACATCTTATGTGTCTTTTTAAAAAATTATATTGCTCTCATTTGGAAGTAGCCCAAACAATTCCCTTTTGAATCAAGTTTGATCAATATCATTATTTTCATGAGGTAAGTTTGGACCACTAAAGTTGTCTCGCTTCGTCCCTCTTCTCTCTCACCCACCCTCTCAAAAAAACCAAGGAGATTCACAACTCTGGCGTGTAGCTTGAGTGTGAATCTCTAGTACGGAAAAGTCTATGAAAAGATGACATTTATAGATGGGTACATATATATTTAATTTCTTGTGTGTCAGCGTGCATGTATATATATTTCTGCTTCTGTTCGTCCAGAATACAACATCATAACTAAGGACATTTTACTTTATCCAAGGAAGAGTTTCTTCAGGTCTCTTTAATTGGTAATTTAATTACAGAGCTAATTAGGAACAGAGTGGGTGTTGGGATTACAATGATTGTCTTTAACTGGAAATTCTTACCACTTTCAAAGCAAGGAAGTTTTTAAATTATGGAACACTTAAATAATGGATTAATAAGTCAGTAACTACAACTGTATAAAGGTAGATCGTTCATTCCCATGCCCTGCAACTGGCAAAACTGAGTAGTCTGATCTGTTCCACTAAGTAATTCTCACTCTGCATTTCCAGCCTCCTGTGGGGTCTCTGCCGAAGCCCTGGGGAATTTATGTGGTAAACTCCAGGGCTAGAATTCCTGGCCAGATTTTCAGCAGAAGGTGGAACAGCTAAAAGTTGTTTGGTCCAATGCTTAGAGCAAAGGGGAATTCTATGTCTAGCCTCCGCCACTCATTGGTACCCGGAGAAAGCAAAGGGAGAGCTTCTGTCTCTGCCTCGGTTTCTGTACACCCCTGGCCCCCGCAGCTGACACCAATGCTCCGGGGTGACAGGGTAGCGTTTGGAGGTGGCAGAAGGATGGCATTGGCACGGGTGTCATTAGTACTTGCTGGGTAGCCTTTGGGCCTGGGGTTCACTAGACAGGAAGGGCTGCCTCTGTGTGAGCAAATCCACCCCTTATCCGTCCCACCCATGGAACGAGGGCTCTCTGGGGCTCAGCTTGGTCTGGGTGCAGGCAGTGGAGACTAATAAGTGAGCACAGCCCCTGTGTTTTGAGAAGACTGCCACTGATCTATTTAGGGAGAACAATCATTCGTTCATTCGTCAAACATTGGGGAATAGGTGTGCGAGGGGTCATCATGTGCAACGTGCACAGAAAAGACCAGAAATACCCAATGAAAATATGACTCTGTGTTCCCAAATTATAGGGGATTCCCTAGAGACAGAGTTTCACAAGTAGCTGAAAATGGCCTTGAGCAGAATCCCATCCCTAAGCCTCTTTCTTAGGAAGATCCCACCTGGATAGGTGGGGGCCCAGAAAGGCCAGCAGTCTGTAATGGGAAATGCTCAAGGCCATCCTGGTCCAGAGGACACATTTGGGGAAATACAAAGTCTCAGTTCTCCACAGTGACTGTAGGGGAAGGTGTATGTGAGAGAGAGAACGGCAAAAGAAGAGATAACTGGGGTGAGATGAAATCCACAGGACAGAAGCCTGGTTTTAGCCAGAAGCCTTGCTCAAGCCTAGTCTCCCTCAAACCTAGGCCCATAATTATTGTCCATGAACTGAACTGGCTCGAGCTTTGCCAGTTTCCTTCTGCTGTCCATAGTGTGGCCAAGAACGGCCTCAGCGGGCAGAGCTGGGAAGAGGCGCAAAGACCAAGCTCGGGGTCCTGACCAGTTTACAAACCAGCTGTGACCCCCGCTCCCTCCCTGCAAAAGGTGGCTTGCAAATGAAGGCAAAAATAGTAGTGAGCCTTCTCCCTAAACAGGAGAGTTACTGGCCGAAGGAGTTCTTTTATAAGCCCAAGGGCTAGAACTAGTTTCTCCTCATTCACCAAAAGAAACAATTTTCTGATTTCTTTTACATTCTCACCCTAAATAACTCATTTTTTTTTTCTTAAATAACTCATTTTGTGCTGATGCTTCCACATCCTGAAAAGGATAAATCCCTTGTATTTTATTTTGTTTGTTCTCCGCTTTCTTCAAAAATGGTTCAAGCTGAGGTCCCTCATGCTCTCCAGCCCAAAGAAAAGGAGACCGTGTCCACCCAAATGGGCAGAGGCTCGACAGGAATCAGCTTGAAGAAAAAAATTCCGCCCACTAATACTGTCTTTTCGTTAAGAATTCACAGTTCCACCGGAACATTCTTTCATTTATCTAAGAAATCCACAGATATCTGCCCGAGGACTTATGAGGGGTAAGTGTCCTAAAACTTGAATCCACACCTTGCCCTCTATGAGCTTCTAGTTAGATTGGAGAGATGGTGTGTGCACAAATATCATGTTACATGTGTGAACGGCAGAGTCAGGAGAGAGAAAGCCCTCTTTAGGCTGTGCTAATCAGGAAAGGCTTCTTGGAAGGGGAGGATGGAGCTCCAGTTGGGGCTTTGGCTGGAAGGGAATTTCACAGGCACAGTTAGGGGCAGAGCAGTCCAGGGAGGGGCTTGCATGGACTGGATACGGTTTGCCAAGAATATTGGAAACTACTTTCTATGCAGCTGACTCGTTTAATTTTTACCAGGCCCCAACAAGGAATGATTATTCTCTCCAAATCATAATAATAATTAACCTCTATTAAACATGTACTATGTGTCAGGCACTGTCCTAAATGCTTTACATGGATTAAGTCTTTTTTTTAATAATTTTTTAAATGTTTTATTTATTTTTGAGGGAGAGAGAGAGAAAGAGCGAGCGAGCAAGCAGGGTAGGGGCAGAGAGAGAAGGAGACGCAGAATCCGAAGCAGGCTCCAGGCTCTGAGCTGTCAGCACAGAGCCTGATGTGGGGCTCGAAGCCACAAACTGTGAGATCATGACCTGAGCCCAAGTCAGACACTCCATCGACTGACCCACCCAGGCGCCCCTGGATTAAGTCTTTGTAATTGTCAAAGCAACTCTTTGAAGAAGGTTCTATTATTATTGTTATAATTCCCATTTTACGGATGAGGAAACTGAGGCACAGAGAAGCATGTAACTTTCTCAAGTTTACCCAGCAAGTCAGGGGCAGAGCTGGGATTAGAACCCAGAAATGTTGCTGCAGAATAGTTCTTCACTTTCCATTCTGTTCTCCAGCCTCCCACGGGAAAAGCTGCAGAAGCGGGAAGGGCCAGTGAACATGTCTACAAACTCAGTGTTGACATTCCTTTGGAATGTGTTTGCAAATGTCACACAAATTGGGACTTTTTTTTTTTTTATGTTTATTTATTTTTGAGAGAGAGACGGAGTGCAGGCTAGGGAGGGGCAGAGAGAGAGGGAAACACAGAATCCAAAGCAGGCTCCAGGCTCTGAGCTGTCAGCACAGAGCCAGATGAGGGGCTTGAACCCACAAACCATGAGATCATGACCTGAGCTGAAGTTGGACGCTTAAGCGACTGACTCACCCAGGAGTCCCAACTGGTACATTCTTAATAATGATCAAGCTAGAAATGTTTAAAGTTTATGTTTGATAACAGGTATGTTATGACAGAGGTGAAAAGGTCATTTTTAACTCATGCCCTCTCATTTCTGCTGACTTTCAGAGCCGTGGAGAGGGATGGGGGGCTCCGGAGGAGGTGGGAAGGGTTTCATGTGGGGGAGGTGTTAGATCAGCACCTCCCTAGCAATGGCCCACAGAATTGTCTTTCCCCAGAGAACAAACCTCTTTCAGGCGAGGAGGGTGGGAGTGAATTATTTAAGGAAGTCACTTTGTTGAATTTGGCGATGCAGGAGGAGTGGAACTAGATATTCAGCTGTGTCCGGGCTTGTCTTCTCCAGGATGGAACTTGTGAGGTCTGAGGCCATTTGGGTGCGTGATCCCAGGCAGTGGGCCTAAGGAGAGGGGCCCGGCTCCGGTAATGAGAAACTGCCACTCTGCGGCTTTGCAGTCATGTAGGAATGACCTTGATAGATCATTTGGTCTAAGAGTCACTCGAGCAGTGAAGAATTCGAATAGCACCCTTAAAGGGGAAGTGTAATTTTGTCTTAAAATCCCCGTGCAGTTCTCTGCAGTTTTCAAAGTCGTTTCCCCTGTGTTCTGTCACTGGATCCCAGGGATTCCGCAGGGAGAGCAGGGCATTTTACAGGCAAGGAAATGAGGCTGAACGAGTTTAAGGCAATGGGCTGACAACACACGCGTAGGGATTAGGCTTGGTGCTCTGCCTGCGGGGACCCGCTCTTTCAGGGACGCTGCGCTGCATTTATAGAGGCCCCTTCTGGCATCTGACAAGCAGGGCCTGGGTGCTCGAGAAGGGGGCAAGTGGGCAGTTTAAACTTGATATGGTCTGAGGCTCTAGAGGAGACAGATGATGAGCCTCCCCCAGGTGGAGCTGGAGAGAGCATAGAACAAGTGAAGAAAGAATTCAGAACCAAGAGCTATAGGCTTCATTTTGAAAGTAGGAAATACCAGGTTCAAATCCCGGAAATAAAACCCCCAAGACAGAATCTTTGAAGAGAAGATCTTAACCACCTCTGCGGGAAGGAACCTAAGTGGGGAACAGCAAACCTTTAACAGGCACCCGCTCTGCCCCTGGCACCTGTAACACTGGTCTTTATAGGACTGGTAGTACCTGTGGGGGTGGGTAGAGGGACAAGCTAAGTGATAACACAGGGTGAACTGGAGGAGTGAGCGTGTTCTGGGAGCCCAGAGGAAGGGCCCCAAATACTCAGGGGGGCCAACTCTGTGCCAGAACTTTCTAGATGCCTTCATGTGTGATGCCTCAGAGTAGTCTCACATCATGTGATGTAGGCATCGTCATCCAATTTTCAGAAGAGAAAATGAGGCTCCATGAGGTTGAGAAACTTGCTCAGGGTGACATGGTAATAGGAGGTAGAAGAAGGATTGGAGGGCACATTTGGTTTTTTAAATTTTTTAAGAATGTTATTTATTTATTATTTTTAGAAAGAGCGAGTGGGAGAGAGGGGCAGAGGGAGAGAGAGACTCTTAAGCAGGCTCCACACTCAGCGTGGAGCCCAACACGGGGCTCGATCCCACGACCCTGGGATCATGACCTGGGCTGAAATCAAGCACTGGGTACCCAACAGACTGAGCCATTTGATCGCACATTTGATCGACTCCAAAGCTGATGCTGTTCATTCTGAGTGACCAAAGTGCCAAAAGTGTCACTTTTTCTACTCCACTCCTCAATACATAGCCTGTTTTCTCCCTTGGATGGGGAGAGCAGACAGGTGAGACAGGAGTGGGTTGGGGGTAAAGGGTGAGCAGACACCGTGCAGAACGAAGTCACCTTAGCATTCTGACGTCGAGTAAACTTTGCTGACCCCTGACCCCAAATCTCTGAGGGGCAAGTAAAGGGTCCCAGGAAAGAAAGTTTACTGGCCAGTGTGTGTTGAGTTGTGGTATTTATTGCCCAATCTGATGTTTTACGTGCATTTCCTGTGACCTCAGGCTTAAGAAGAAACAGAGACTTTAAGGCACGGATTCCAAAGGGCATTAGGTCTGTCCTCCTGCCCCTGTTTAACCTCTTAAAAACTCCTTTAAGGGGGTCTGTTGGCCTGAGTATATGAAGAAAAAAAAAGTGCTCCTTGCTGCAGGAAACCTCACAGACAAGACGTGACCTGTTGTGGCCCAGTTGTCTTCCAGCAAGGAGGCCTGCGTTGGACAAGCTGAACGTTTTCGTGGCTCAGCCTCGCCGCCAGCATCTTGGGGCCCATGGCTGGGGCGGGGCTGTGCAGAGCAACCTGCTAACAGACAACTGGCCACCTGGGCAGGGGCGCTTGGGGGGTTAACTCCGAAACAGCTTCCCACCCGTGGATAATTATTTCGTCGGAAATGAAACCTCTGGTGTTCCCTGGCCTCATTTTGATACCTGCCATCCTTCCTTTCCCTCTTTGGAGTCCTACAGTAATGTCATTAAAGTCCCCAGAAAATGTCAGCCGAAACCAAGGTTTCTGTCGGTTATAACCTATGAAAAATGTATTGGATTTAATATGTTTGGTTTGGGAAATCAGTTTTTGTCCACTGTAACCAATTGTCCATAATAACCATGTCTGTTGTAAGTGGTGTGCAGTGTAATAACCCTCATATAAAGGGTAAAATGAAAGACAAACCATTTCAGACGGTAGCTGGAGCCGTATCAATATAGATCACTGGCTACGTATATCAAATGATTGATGGCCATTTTTAAGGCTTTTTCAATTCAATGCCGCGCCGTCTAACGGCAGTAAAGCACACAGTGTTTGCTGATACCCTTCCTGATAAACCGTCTGGTTGCAAGTGAGAACAGCTTAAGGAATGAAAAGGCACCAGGAGCCATTTCTTTCAAATGATCCATTCCATTCCCAGCGTCCTGGTGGGAACACGGCCTGGCCCTCGTTACAGGAGAGGGGAACGCGCTGAGGGCTGGCAGCAGACAGGGTGTGCCCCCTGGCCGGGGGCCGGGGGCCGTCTCAGCACAGCTGCTGGCCCCACAGGGCTTCACCACCCCTGCTTAGCGGACTTTGAGGGAGGGACAGTTCTGGTGGCCCTCTCATAATAACCGCAAACACTTTCACTTGTTCATTCATTTAATCCTCAGACGAACCCCGCGAGGTCTGTATTCCTAGCAGTTCCATTTTTCCATTTGGGGAAACAGGCACACGGAGGCTAAGCACCTTGCACAAGATCGCAGTGAGTGAGTGACCAAGCTAGGGAGTGCACCAGGTACTCTGGCTCCAGAGTCTGAGCATTTGGCTACCAGGTTATTCTACCTCGCAGGTCACGGAAGTGCGTACCAGCTCATTTACAGGTGGGATCTCAAATCACAGAAGCAGAGGGTAGAATGGAGAGCTAACAATACTGTGTTGTACACTTAAGATTTGCTAAGAGGGGAGATGTTCCATTAGGCGCTCTTGCCACACGCATGTACAAAGTGATAATACTAATGATGATAATGAAAGGGAGTGGGAGGAAACTTTGGGAGGTAATGGGTATGTCTACGGCCTTGTTGGTGGTGATGCTTTCACAGGTGTAATCTCTTCCTCAAACTCATCGAATCGTATACATTAAAGATGTACAGCTCTTTACGTGTCAATAAAGTGGTCTTTTTTCTTCAAGTGCGTGGATATTTCGCTGTGATTTCCGCTGTTTCTTGCTGACATCCGCACCCACAAGCACCCGCTAACAGCCTTGGCTTGGTGAGAATGCCTTCGTCTTTATTCTAAGCCCTGACTCATCACCATGATGCTAAGTGACAACCTCACTCTCCCCCCAGGAACATGTACAAAAATGCAACCAATGAGACCAGGCTGGCTCTCCTCACACACCTCTGCCTCTCCCGCACAGTGCATCCACCCGCTTACTTTAAACATGTATTTACATAAGTATTTGTGAATATAAGTTTCTCAGAATAGACTATAAACTAGAGGCAGAAGTCATTTGTCCTACTCGTTGCTATCCGCCCTGTCCCCACCACCCCCTCCGGCCGTGACCGCCCAACAGTGAGCCTGGAACACAGTAGGGTTCAAGAATTGTTAAAGAATAAGTAAAATGAATGAAATTCTTCAGTACTGACAGGAAAGAAGCTATTTTATCTGTCCTTCCTGGCCTTTATCCAGGATGAGAAAAGTGATAAATCCTTTTCAAAAGGATTACTTTCCTTAAAATATCCATGTCACTATTAAGGAAATGAAATTTCACAAGGGCCAGCATCCTCCAATATGACACCAGTGCAACTTTCACATCGCACTTGATTCCAGACACACTTGCACATGCATGTACACACACATGCACACGCGTACCACACCCCCAGCGTGCATCCCATTAAACCTACCAGGCCCACACTGCTGTTCTTGCGTCCTCTGAGAGGCTTCCTTCCTCCCGGGAAGCATGCATCAAAGGGGTGAGCTCACTGTCTTGCCGGAACCCTCCTGATGTTCACTTGCTCTGGGAACACATGCAGATACTCACAGTTTAGCACACGGGCCCTGCCTTTTCAGCTGTCTTTTAATCTTTGGTAAATTGAACAAGCGTGGAGAACTTGCAGGTGACAACCAGCTTGGCTGAGACGCAGGGATGAAAACCATGTCAGTGGAGTCCCTAAAAGTCCTCCAATGTGCTTGAAGCATATAAAGAAAACCCTTGATCCCGGCTATCAAAGGGTGCAGAAAGATCAAGAAGAATTAAAACTGATGGTGTGCCAGAAACCACCTGCAACAGAAGGTCATTACTTCCCCTCGTTAAAACAGCCTCAGTTCTGGGGCCTGATCTGAAGCTTAATTGAAATGTTTCAAACAGTGGATTATAACGAAGATGAGACGTCCCCTGTCCATTTCATGACCTTTGCTAAGAAAGGCAGATTGGTAATAAGGTAAAAAAAAAAAAAAAAAGCCTAAGCGATCGCCTGAAGACAGCAGAGCCTCTTAATGATATAAGTCTGGGACACCTTTCTTGGCCAGGAGGGGCTCTCCAGGCTGCAGCAGGGATAGGAAGGATCAGTATGAAGGTAAGAGGACCTGGGCCTCAGGATCCCAGCCGTTTCCCTGGAGCCTGCTTCTCCGTCACCATTTCTGGCACCTTTCCTTTTCTAAACAGGAGTGGAGGGACACCAGATGCAATGCTACCTCTGGGATAGTAGTTGTCTGTTGTTCCACACGTTACTCTTGTGGTGCAAGGGGCCCATTGCCCTCCTGGGCTTCTTTTGCAATCTTTCTATCTGGCTTGTGTAATCACACATGACCCCCTTGATAGATGGAGTAAGGCCCTCCAAGTCTGCAGTGGACCGGACTGTGCCAGGAGGGGACGCTGGCAGGAGATAGCTCAACGCTGATGTTATCAATTTCTCTATATCCTGAAAAAAAAAATCACAATGCTGCTGCCACTTATGCTTTTCACATGATAATAAATTGCAAGTCATATTCGTCCAGAGATTTGAATGCCTTCTGGCTCTCTTCCCCTTTTTGGTACGATTATCTGCCCTGGCAATAAAGTCCATGTCTAAAGTCCTGTGATTATCTCAACCTCCAGCTGGCATGTTGTGAAAGTCACTGTTTTGGGGATATTGTTGCAGCAGCTGATATGAAAGCTTTACAAAAGTTCCTACATCTTATGGTCATTTGTGATTTAGACTCACCTGCTTTTACCTGCTGCATATCTTAAGTTTCCTACATGATTGCTCAGATGCTTGTCTTTGGGAACCCTCTATGATCTCCCCCATGCAAAGTCTGGTCTCGAGCGGCAAGACCTTGAGTGTGGTGGGCGGGGGGGGGGGGGGGGGTGGGCACTTGTTAGGATGCAGAGTCTGAGGCCCCACTCCAGACCCGCTGATCAGATCTACAGTCTAAGATCACCAGGGGATTCACGTGCACATTCAAGTTTGACAAGGGGCTTTAGGAAGAGGGAGCTATCTTCGCCAGGTGGGTTTGAGGAATCATATTGAGCATTCCTGGGGGCCGAACACACCTTTCTAAGATTGGATTCAGTTGACCCAGCACTGAGTGGGGCCAGATGGACGCCTTGCTGTTCTCGCACTGTTCTAATGAGAAAGGGTTAATAAGTCCTTCAACAGCTGGAGTGATTTTGCAGTCAAGGACCAACATAAAAAGACAGCAGGGCCAGGCACCAAGGCCAGCCTGCCAGAGCTGTTGGATTAGAGTTCCTAAGACAGCCTGAGAGAAAGTACTAGTCGTTCCTTCTGACTTTATTAAACTTTTGTGTGGTGGCAAAGTTTGTTTGAACTTCACTAAATCCTCCAAATAAAAGAGTAGCTTGGACCATCTGGTTTTCCAGGATGAAATCATCTAATTCAGGACAAGCAATTATCAATAATTGTTTTGGGATAGTTCAGAATGGAAACTCGGTCCCACCTGCTGTTCTCTCCTGAAAGTATTTTTTTTTCGCTAAGCTTCTGAGTGGAAAGTTGTACTAGGAAAGTTAGTTTCATTTTTACGTCTTGCTTTGGGTATCTCTGATCCTATCTCATTTGATGCTAGTATAACTTTTTCTTCAAAATTCAGTTTTTGCTCCCCAAACCAATATACACACACCTATCTCTTTTTTTTTAAACATTGCTTTCATTATTGTCTACATTTCTACTGTCTTTGTATTTGTTCTCTACTTCATTCTTTCTGAGTTTCAGCCCCATGATATTTTGGGGTTCTCTTTGTCATATTTAATCTTTCTCCCAAAGCATTTTCCTGGTTTACATCCCATTAGTCTTTTGGATATAACTGAAAAAAACCACATTTGTGAAATGTCCAAAAAGACTCTTTCATTGAGATATGTTCTGATGTAGTTTTAAATAATTCTGTATGTAGTTTTCAATAATTCTCTATACTCAAGAGACCCAATTTTGGGGCTACTTTCTCAGGTGTGTTCCCTTTTGAGGCTTCCTGTGACTGTGAGAACTGGTGAAGGCCACCGACTTTGGAGCTCTATGTCTGGAGTTGCCAGACGATCTCAGGAGCAAGTACTGTGATTCTGTCAAGTGTCTGATTTTTCTGACCTGAAAAGTGAGGCCGTTGCCATCTCCTTATCCTCAGGAATGGGGAGAGCTAGGGGGGACAAAGCCCATGACAGCTGAGTGTCCTGAGGCCAACATTCATCATACTGAATGCATGCTGCCCTCCTCCTTCTCTCTCTCCTTCTTCCTCCCCATGGGTGTCTGTTTCTCAGATCACATGAAGAGATCCTGTGTTGTATGCCCACGCACCTAGAGTCTGATAAATGTTCCCTTGGATTCAACTCCAGATCTTCAGTAGAGAATCTGGTTGGCTCAGCTGGGGTCAAAAGTCAGTCACTGGACCCATCATCGATAACTAGGGAGAACAGCAGAAATTCCTAGAGAATAGGGCAAGAGCAGACACCTCCAAATGTGGCCATGATAATTACATAATCAGACAGTAATTTAAATGCCAAACTGGAAATGAGCTTAAATGGTTAAATTACACATATTAAACACTATTTTAAATGACTTTTTAAACACATGCCACAATAGATTTTAATAAAACATGTGCTTCTAAAATTAA
The DNA here is from genome assembly GCF_007474595.2 of Lynx canadensis. NCBI lineage: Eukaryota > Metazoa > Chordata > Mammalia > Carnivora > Felidae > Lynx > Lynx canadensis. The sequence goes on from NC_044310.1 coordinate 73,235,259, forward strand.
TTTTCATAGGCTTTGGGGGGACTTATACTTTTAATGTGGCTTTGTGTTGCTATTTAAGTCCTTGATAATCACCTCTTAATATTTCTCTAGAAAATATGAAGCAATATGCCACTTACAGCATATGTTGCTTAGTTTTTTATATGAAGTGTGGTATCTGATATTCCTAGAGCTTTTTCTTCTCTCACTTAAAGATCCACGCAAAGCCCTCAGTCAAGTCAGGTCAGTGGAAGATATTAGTTGTGATGGAAGAAAATGTAAAGGCTTCATTGACACACTGAATTTCAATGCTTGTTTCTAAAGGGGAAAAATATTCTTTATCAACAAATTACATTTTGATTTTCTTCCCAAATCAGTCATTCCCAAATCCACAAAGTGTAATCTGTCTAAAAGGGGGCTGTCTTAATCCTTATTCTCTGGAGGTTGGGGGACTGAGGGTAGATTACCAATCTCAGACAGAATATCACAAAGCCTTCTGACTCTGGGGCATCAGACTGCAATGTGCTCAGAACCGAGTTTGATACTCTCTCAACTAGTGACAATTTCAGTTTCAACAACAGAAGGACTATAATTAAAAGAGAGATGGAGCCATCTATTTGGAGGTTTTTCTTTGGAATTTTGCCTCCTTATAACCTGCCAGAAGAATAAATGAGGATTTATATACCTTTGATGTCTGTGTTACTTGAGATTACCATCAACGGGTATCCATTGTTCTTCAGAAGCTGGATTTTCTCACAAAGAAATGTTATCTAATGTGTAGATTCCCAATTATAAAATAATTATCATTTCAATCCATCAGAATCAGGACTGAGAATAGACTCACAGTCTAGTCAGTAGACATTGTGAGCTATAACAGTAGTAATAATATTAGCATTAATAATTGTAACAACACTTTTCTAATAATGCTTTATAATTTAGAGATATCCTAATGATATAATGAATGTGAAAGAACTTTGTAATTCTAAAAATACAAGATTGTTTTACATTACAACCAATTTTTTTTAAGTCATTTATGTTCTTAGTACGTTGCAGGTGGTGGTGAGACAATTTGGGAGGCAACTAAGACATTGGCCTTTACTTTCAAAGAGTAGGTGAATTTCATTTGAGGAGGCAAGATTAAGACTGAGACAAATAAGCAAATACAAAAAAAAAATAAGAAAGCACCATCTTGTGAGACATAACCCGTAAGTGTATATTCAGAAGAGAGGGGGATCAAAGAAATCTAGAACACAAATTCCAGGAGGTCAGGGAATTTTTTTACTCATCACTGCATTCTACCACTTAAAGCAATGCCTGGTATATAGTAGGTGTTCAATAAACATTTGATGATTATTAATGAATGAGGAAAGACTTAAGCAGAACAGTGAAGAATGGTTATTATTTGTATGTATAGGGAGAACAGAGAGGAGGCAATTCTAGGTAATAGAAGAAAAATAGAGAGAATGGGTAATGGGTATTCCTTAGAGAAAAAACAGTATGGACGGATGGATTGTTTTGCAGTGGCACATGGGATGGCTCATAAACTACAAAGAGTAGATGTAGGATGAACAGTTGGAAGCCTGTCAAAACAATCCCACCATTATATCCTTTTGGCTTAGCCTATCTATCATATACCTTTAGGATGCACGAATTTCTCTCCATCTCTACTGCCATTCCAGCTCTGCTGGTCTTCTCCCACATGAACACTGCAATAGCTTCCTAACCTATCTATTTGCATCCACTCTTGCCCTGTGCTATCCATCTTTCAGACACTGCTGCTGGAATGATCTTTGCAAAATTAAAATCTGATCATGCCACCCTTCTGCTCCTTCTTGCTCTTAAGATATAGACAAACAGCCTGATGTGACCTTATTGGCCTGGCTTTGGTCTATCTTTCTAGCAAAATTTTGAATTGCTTTGCCCCACCCTTTCATAGTGTTCCCTGCAATGGTCGTCTTGAGTTTGTTTGTTTGTTTGTTTGTTTGTTTGTTTTGAGAGAGAGACAGAGAAAGAGCACATGTACACACACGGGAGAGGGGCAGAGGGAGAGGAAGAGAGAGAATCTTAAGTAAGCTCCACACTCAGCGAGGAACCTCACTCAGGGCTTGATCCCATGACCTGAGCCAAAATCAAGAGTTGGACACTTAACTGAATGAGCCACCCAGATGTCCCTTCTTTGAGCCTTTTGAATAGGCCATGCTTCCTCCTAACCCAGGGTCTTTGCATATGCTGTTCATTCTGTCTGGCAGACTCCGCTCACCATCCTTCATCCTTTGAGACTCACTCAATAGTCACTTCCTCAGAGAAGAATTCACAGACTTCTCTAATTTAGGCCAAATCTTGCTATTATATGTTTTCAGACTCCTAAATGCATCTCGTTTCCATGGTTTTAATCTAACATTTATTTCTATGATTATCTAATTCACTTCTGCCTCCCTTACTGGACTATAAACTCCACGAGGAAAAGAATATATAGTTTCTGCTCACCATTGTGTTCTCAGTATATATCTCTGTGCCTGGCATTCAGTAAGTGTTTGTTGAATGAGTAAAGAAACGACTAAATGAACAAGTGTCTGAACAGTGATATGGGATAAGGAATGGGGACCCTAGGACATGTGCACACAGCTTCGGAAAGAGAAGCAGCACTATGTGTTGAGAAGAACGTGGCTTTGGCATTAGAAAATCAAGGTTTGAGTCGTGACTTTCCACCAACCGGCAAAAATTGTTTTGGACCATTTACTCAGATGCTTTTAGTCTCTACTTCCTAACTTTAAAATGGGAAACAATACCACCTCTCTTCAAAGGGTAGCAAAGAATGAATGAGAGAATGTACACAAAGGTGCTTTATTAAATAGAAAACGCCTCCGTGATCTCACGGTTCATGAGTTCAAGCCCCACATTGGGCTCTGCGCTGACACTGTGGAGCCTGCTTGGGATTCTGTCTCCTTCTCTCTCTGCCCCTCCCCCACTTGTTCTTTGTATCTTTCCCCAAAATAAATAAAAATAAAACTTAAAAAAAAAAAGGCACCTTATGAAGATATCATTTTACAGCCAGAAATGACCTTAGAGAGAATCCTGTCCCAGCTCTGGCTGTAAGGGTACGGAAAAAAAGGCAAAGAGAAGTTAAATGACTTTTCCAAAATCAGTTCTCTGCTTAGTAAAAATACTAATAATGGTAATGATTTTGATACTGGCTCTTTTTGAGCACATACGAGGTACTGACCACTTCATCAGTATATTTCTTTCTTACCTAATCTTTGCAACAACCTGCCAAGCAGAGATTATTTCTATTTCAAATTAAGGAAACTTGTCAGAGAAGCATAAAGTCAGGGTGAGAATTTGGTAGTCTTGGTTTCCCATGTAGCGATGGATTGTTCAATTATTTCATTGCAGGGAGGAGTGGGAAGAGTCAGACACATCTCCACATTTTTGAACTTGAGCCAGCCAGCGTCAGAGTTAGATGAGGAACTCAAAATAGAAGGAATGAGTGTTTTTTTGTTTGTTTGCTTTTGTTTTTTTGTGAAGATAAGATTGTGATATCTTAATAGGACTGGTTTTTGATGAAATTACTGAGGTTTCCAGAGCAAGAAACAAAACCCTTGAGAGTTCTGTAACTGGCATTTCTAGTTCCTGTGAGGGTTTTATTTCCACTTATGGAAGAGAAGAAGCGTTTATTATTGTGAAGTTCTTATAACAAGACATCTTAAAATGTGAAATTTATAATTTTATTGCCATTTTCAGTATAAAATGCAAATAAGTCTTGATTGTGAGTTCCACAAAGAACAGTATGTTATTTCAGCCCCCACTTTTTGTCACAATACCACAATTATTGCTGCCAGCTTCCTCCAGGACACGAGGAGTGCTCCATCACTCTGCTCTCTCTGCTCCCTTCCTCCTTCCCAACTTCCTTTCTTACTTCTTCCCATCTTCTTCCATTCTTTCTTTCCATATTTTTTCCGGTAAGATTTTATTCATCAAAATACGTGCACGGTGAGCGCTAGAAGTAGCCAAGAGCATTTCACTAATCCCGTCCTCTCTCATGGATATGGCCGCTGTTTTGCAGCTGGTGTTCTTGAGAGTTCGTAGCCCGGGAGTTAATTCACCCAACAGATATTCATTGAGCTCATTTACTTTTTTCTTTATTGAAGTATAATTGGCATACAGTATCCTATTAGTTTCATGTATTTATCATAATGAGTCACTATTTTTATATATTACAAAATGATCCCTTACGGTAACTCACTGATTTCATGTAGTCCCATTTATTTATTTTGGCTTTTGCTGGGGAGACTGGTCCCCCCAAATAATGCCAAGACCAATGCCAAAGAGCTTACTGCCCATGTTTTCTTTTAGGATTTTTATGTTTTCAGGTCTTATATTCAAATCTCTAATTCATTTGCATTAATTTTTGTACATCGTATGAGACAGTGGTCCATTTTTACTCTTTTGCATTTGGCAAAAACTGCATATGGCAGTTTTCCCAACACCATTTATTGAAGACAATGTCTTTTCCCTATTCTGTATTCTTTCCCTCCTTTGTTGTAGATTGACCATATCAGGATGGACTTATTCCTGGACTCTATTCTGTTCCATTGGTCTCTTTTTTTGTGGCCGTACCATCCTGTTTTGATTACCACAGGTTTGTTGTATAGTCAGGGAGTGTGATACCTCCAGCTTTGTTCTTCTCTCTCAAGATTGCTTTGGTTATTCCGGGCCTTTTGTGCTTCCATACAAATTTTAGGATTTTTTGTTCTAATTGTGTGAAAAATGTTATTGGTATTTTGGTAGGGTTTGCATTGAATCCATAGATTGCTTTGGGTAGTATGGACGTTTTAACAATATTAATTCTTTCAGTTAATGAGCATGGACTATCTTTTCATTTATTTGTGTCATCTTCAATTTCTCTTGTCAATATCCTATAGTTTCCAGAGTTCAGGTCTTTCACCTCCTTTGTTAAATTTATTCCTAGCTGTTTTCTTCTTTTTGGTGCAGTAGTAAATTTGGGTTTTTTTTTCTTAATTCCTCTTTCTGATAGCTCATTATGACTGTATAACAACACAGCTGATTTCTGTATGTTAATTTTGTATCCTGTGACTTAACTGAATTCATTTATTAGTTCCAACTGAATTCTCAAAATGACTTTATATCATGACTTCTCTTATGACTTTACGCTGACAACTTTACATGACTTTCTCAGTCACACAAGGAAACTGAGAGGACAGAGTAATGAAGCAGTTTATCTAAGGTGGCTAAGCTAACAAGTGGTGGAGGAGAGAGATTTGAACCCAGGCAATCTGACTGTTGAGCCCATGCTCGTGACACTGTTCCATGTTGCCTTGGGTACAAACCACAACCCTGAGTATTGAGACCCTACTGGTTCTTTTTCAGAGAGAATCTCAGGAAAGCAGGAGAGATTGGGAGACCAAACCCCATCTGAATAAAGCTACTACTAACCTTGCCCTAGTTTTTGAAGTGACTACATTCTTTTTTTGTTTTAATCTTTATTTATTTTTAAGAGAGAGAGAGACAGACAGAGTGCGAGTGGGGGAGGAACAGAGAGAGAGGGAGACACAGAATCTGAAGCAGGCCCCAGGCTCTGAGCTGTCCACACAGAGCCCGATGCGGGGTCCTGAACTCATGAACTGTGAGATCATGACCTGAGTCAAAGTCGGCCCTTTAACGGACTGAGCCCCCCAGATGCCCCTGAAGTGACTACATTCTAAGCAGCTCTCCCTGCCCAGACTTTGAGATGGTCTGTCATGAGCCAGCCGTACTTTTGACCTGGGAATGGGCTTGTTCAGTATTCACCCGGCCCTTGATTGGGGAGAATAATGTGCAGGGGTGGGAATCAGGTGGTTTACACCTGCCGGATTCTCTGGCTATATTTATAGCCATGTTTGTGCATTAATATTTTATACTTAGCTAAATTGCACGCATTGCATTTAAGGCCAGGTTTGCCTTGTTTAAAAACATCCAAATTGGGATTAAGTATTCAAACTGTAATCTCTTTAGTGGGCGTCTGTCCATTGGATTTGTAGGACATAAAGAGGGTTATTGAAATACTGTAACTTTAATATTTTTATCCTCTATACAGAAATCACTCTTAAATGAATTTAGAAACTAGGAGAGGCATTGGACAGATACCAAAGAACAAAGCAACTCTCATTATTCGTCAGGCCAGTTATAGCAGATCCCGTGTCTGTGTAAGCTTCCCATCCGGTGTCTTCCTCGTAAGCAGTAATATGCTAGGCTCCTTGGTGCCGCAGAGTAAATTCCCTTGGGGCTTCTAATTTCTCCCCTCTCCCTGTTTGTGACCGTGTTGTTCTAAGTTGATATGGTTTCGCTCACTCTTTACCTTTGAGCTGCTAGAGATTTTGGTTCATTCCAACCTGGACTATTTCCAGGAATGCGGCAAGGGGTGGAGCGGGCTGGGGGTTAGTGTGGGTGACTTGAAATCTACGCATTTGTATTAATTGAAGAGTGTGCGGCCCTCGTTAGTATTCCACAAATATTGAATATGAATAATCAGATAAGACACTTCCTAGTATAAAGAAGCCAATAAATTTTATTTTTGTGGTACATTAAAATAAAATTCAGATAAAAATTTAAAATCATAGCATATCCAGAATAACCATTTGATAGCTGTATATAAATCTATTTTAGAGATGTGCAAGCACAAATTATGGAATGCCAGAGCAGGTTGATTTAGGCTGCTTTTTCTCTAATATAAATAATGCAGAGTGCCGCAAATATTCAAGTACACTTAACTGAACATAATTAAAATATTGGAATATATTTTAAAAATAAATAATTAAGTAGTTAGAAGTATCTGCAATACTAATTCAAAGTGATAGTCATATGGTGATTGTATTATGCAGTTTACCCAGTACTTTTGCTTTAAAGTGCTATAATAAAATTTGCATTTAATAAAAATTATGATTCTGTAATATTTGAGGATATGGGCAGATTCTATTTCAAGTACGAAACACAACCCTTGTCTCTCTGATCCATCAACAGATGGACTGAGAACAGACATTTTCAGCTCAGCTGAGCAGCTTGCCTGCAAAGACGCTACTTATACCCATTATCACGTTTTTAAATGCCATGTCATGGGTTTTGTTTGTCTGTCCCCCCCTTCTGGATTGTCAGTTCCTTGAGGGTAGCGACCTATGTATCTTTGTACACCCAGCACTGAGGGAAATGCTGGTGGGCAGTAGGCATTTGATAAATATTGTCAAGTTAATGACTCAAAGAATGAATGTCTTTATCCTTGCCCCCGTTCTTTCTTTCTTTCTTTCTTTTTTTAAATGTTTATTTATTTTTGAGAGAGAGAGAGAGACAGAGCGTGAGTGGACGAGGGAGAGAGAGAGAGAGAGAGAGAGACAGAATCTGAAGCAGGCTCCAGGCTCTGAGCTGTCAGCACAGAGCCTGATGTGGGGCTCGAACTCATGAACTGTGAGATCAAGACCTGAGAGGAAGCCAGATGCTTAACCCACTGAGCCCCCCAGGGCCCCCCCCCCTTGCCCCCTGTTGTGAACACAGTAGGAGGCCAGGCATGCTCCTGATCAGGAGTTTGCCTTTGCCCTCCCTCAGTCTGGGATGTTCTTCCCTCAGATACAGCAGAGCTCAGGGCCTCACCTTCTTCACATCTTTGTTCAAACGTCACTTTCTCTGTGAGACCTCCTCCGAATTCTGTTTTAAAGAAAATTGCCCCCTATCCCACCCCCGATGCACAGTTTCTAGCTCCATTTGTATCTCCGTATGAGATACTTGTTTATTTTGTGCATGATCCTAGCACTTTCGCTGAAAATCGTAGGCTCCATGGTTTTGTGATTGGCTGGTTTTGTGACTGGCTTTGACCAATAGAATACAGTGGACGTGACGCTGGCAGTTCTGAGCCTAGCCTCGAAGAGAACTGACAGCTTCGTCTTCCTCCTCTTGGAAGCCCTGTGCTATCATGTGAGAAATATGGCTTTCCTGCTAGAGAGATCATGTAAAAGGAGACAGAAACAGGCCCTAAAATTACATGGCAAGAGGGAGTCCTGGTCTTCCCAGTATCTTATCTGCCTCTGGTCTTTGTGGCCATTCTCAGCAAGGCACCAGTCATGGAAGGAAGACATTTGGATGTTCCAGCCCTATCTGACATCGGAGACTCAAGTGAGACATCAGAAGAACAGCCCTAGTCAATCCAGAAAATTGTGAGGAATAATACATTATTGCTTTAAGCCACTAAATTTTGAGGTAGTTTGTTACATAGGAATGAGTGATTGAAATAGGCATTTACAAAACCTCTTTGAGCCTTTATTTTCTTGCCTGGAAAATGGAAACAGTCATCTCTGCTCATGGGGCTGCTGTGAGGCTGTACATAAAGTACCTCAAATGATGCCAGGGAACATAATTGTCGCTTTCCTTCCACTTCCCTTCACTGGGCAGGTCCTTAAGCTCCAGACACATCCTTCCAATTTTGTCAGTCATCAAACTCTCCTCTCCCCGCCTGACCCATTTTCTTTGACAATTTTTTGGAGAAGACAACTCGATAACCTCATCCTGGTGCATATGGACCCCAGACTCATTTGTTAGTGCTTCAGGGCCATTAGGAGGCCCCAGTAAAGCACAAATGTCCTTCCTGAGGACTGAAGTTTTAGGTTCAGTGATGGAAGAGGAACACTGGGATGTGAGAGGAGAGCTCTGGGGGGTGGGGGGAGAGGGTTGAGAAGGAAGAACATGTCTTCTTGGAGCCCCTTGGCTTTCTTGTTTGCGAGCTCTTAGGCTTAGGAAAGCCCAGCTCAAGACTCAGCTATGCTCAAGCCAAGGGAAGCGTATACTTTCTTCCACCCAGTACCCGTATCAGATTTACCATCAGGCATCTCCGTGGCCCTTATTCTTTCCTTACCTTTAAACCCTCCATAGCCTGCTCATTTTTCCAAAGTGGTGCAGCACTGCAAAGAAAGGCAAAGTCCATTTTGCGGTGACCCCTCACGGACTCAATGGTGAAGCCAACAATATCCCCCCTAGGTGTAAGGGAGGTAGGAATGGCAGAGGCGTGGGTCAGAAAATGACCAACCAAGCCCTGGCTGATTAGTTTATTTTTAGTTTATTATTCGCATATTAGTTTATTTTTAGACAAATCTTGTCTGTTCAGCAACTACAGACTTTGTTTGTTTGTTCAGGGTTACCAGCTCTGTTTTGGGGACTATATGCACTACCTTCCCATTCCTACGGCATTTTTATTATAAATCATTTATAACAATATTAAAGAAAACTTTCTCACAGTGAAAAAGCGGGAAAAAAAGTTCCCTTTATAAGGATCAAGATTTATTTTTAAGTTAAGTTAATGCTATCCCAATTTGATATAGTTGTGAATAGAATATTTCCAACACTGATTCTTTCTTTTGTTGATGTGGGGGGATGCATAACATAGAGAGATGAAATTCTCAGAAATTTTCAGTCAAAAAATTTAATGGAACAAATAGTGATGATGAGAGAAAGTGTGAATGGTGAAAGGGAGTAAACAAAGTACACAATTAGAAACATTAAATAGGGTCACCTGGGTGGGCCTTACTTAGCAGGTTAAGCATCTGACTTCAGCTCAGGTATTGATTTTACGGTTCATGAATTCTAGCCCCGAGTCAGGCTCTCTGCTATCAACATGGAGCTTGCTTTGGATTCTTTGTCCCCTCCCTGCCCCCGCCCCGGCCGTTCCTGCTCTCACTGTCTCTCTTTCTCAAAAATAAATAAACGTTGGGAAACAAAAGCAAAAATGAACTATTGGGACCTCCTCAAAATAAAAAGTTTCTGCACAGAGAAGGAAACAATCAGCAAAACTAAAAGGCAACCAATGGAATGGGAGAAGATATTTGCAAATGACATATCAGATAAGGGGTTAGTATCCAAAATCTATAAAGCACTTATCAAGCTCAACACCCAAAAAGCAAAGAATCCAATGAAGAAATGGGCAAATGAATAGACACTTCTCCAAAGAAGACATCCAGATGGCCAACCGACACATGAAAAAATGCTCAACATCACTCATCATCAGGGAAATACAGTTCAAAACCACAGTCAGATACCAACTCACACGTGTCAGAATGGCTAACATGAACAACTCAGGCAACAACAGATGTTGGCAAGGATGCGGAGAAAGAGGATCTCTTTTGCACTGTTGGTGGGAATGCAAACTGGTGCAGCCACTCTGGAAGACAGTATGGAGGTTCCTCAAAAAATTAAAAACAGAACTACCCTATGACCCAGCAATTGCACTACTAGGTATTTAACCAAGGTACACAGGTGTGCTGTTTCGAAGGGGCACATGCACCCCAATGTTTATAGCAGCACTATCAGCAATAGCCAAAGTATGGAAAAAACCCAAATGTCCATCGATAGATGAATGGGTAAAGAAGACATGGTATATATATATACAATGGAGTATTACTCAGCAATCAAAAAGAATGAAATCTTGCCATTTGCAACTACATGGATGGAACTAAAGGGTATTATGCTAAGTGAAATTAGTCAGAGAAAGACAGTATCATATGATTTCACTCATATGAGGACTTTAAGACACAGAACAGATGAACCTAAGGGAAGAAAAGCAAAAATAATATAAAAACAGGGAGGGGGACAAAACATAAGAGACTCTTAAATATGGAGAACAAACAGAGGTTTGTTGGAGGGGTGGAGGGGGGTATGGGCTAAATGGGTAAGGGGCATTAAGGAATCTACTCCTGAAATCATTGTTGCACTATATACTAACTAACTTGGATGTAAATTAAAAAATAAATTATTAAAAAAATAAATAAACATTAAAAAACATTAAATAAGATTAAAAAATTGCAAAAGGTATGGATAATGCACCAGCTACATAATTGGCCTATGAATAATTATAAACTGTTTATGTCTAAAAATATGTTTTCATTTCACTGGACAAAAAGGGGTGTAATAGATACTTTGTCTAAGGTCACTTTAAATTACAGAAGAATATTTTGGTTTTTGAAGTCATTGTTGAGATCAAGCTATTAGACTGAGAAAGGGAACTATTTTATTGTTACCTTCCAAACTTTGGTTGTTTGAATTTCTAATGGTTTGGAAACACATAGGTGGTGGAGGTTGACGGCTTTCTCATCAACTTCACTGCCATCCAGTAAATAGATGCTGTAGCCTTTCCATTTCCTTGCCTTGAGCACTGTAAAAAAATCTTTTCCTCCCGTTGGAGAGACTGAGAAGAAATGTGCTGGAATAAGGATACCAGGGTTTAAGTTTTGGACACATCCATTATTTCTTGGTATATAACATGAGGATAATAATCTTGTCCATATCTACTCCAGTGTGATAATGCCTGCATAAGAATGCAACACCTTTCAGATGGTTCTCACCAGGAGACCCATCCTGTAGCTCGTGATTGTCCCTGTCACTACATTAATATGGAAGGCTACTGGACATGAGCTGGCTATGGAAAGGGGTCTGAGCCTTCCAAATGCTTTCATTCTGCCACACGACCCACTGAGAGCAGGCTGTTCAGACAGCGACGATCTTTCCTTGTAGCTAAAATGAATAATTCCAATTTGATGGATGGGCTAATCTTTGCAAAACAGTATTTCAAAAAGAGATACTTTCTTTTGGTCTCTGTGCATTGTGAAGGGCACATAGCCAGAGCTTTTAAACTGGTTATTTTAAATTAGCAAAGTCATACGAGCACATGGGAAGAATAGTAAAAAGCAGAGTAATATAAAACGAGTCACTCCTAGGTAACCACCGTTAAAAGTTTCTGTTTTTAACTCTTATCATAGCTATGATTTAGAACTTTAAACAGTGTGTTTCTACTATTGATTGGTCACTGGGAGTGACACCTATTGACCCCTTGATACGGAATATGAAGTATTCAGGGCAATTTCAGCGCTATTCACTTCCTCTCATCCACTTCATTCTCAGATTTTGTTAGTTATATTTAGTTATTACCTAGAGCACTTTGTAATTTTAATTAATATATATTCAAACCTCTGCCTCTTGATTTATTGAAATTAGATTTCTATTTATTTCCTGCTATGAAAAAATGACACTGGTTTCCTTATACTCTTTTGTAGCTCTTCTCTTTTCTTCCAGTTTTAATTGTAGTATTTTCACCTTGTTAAAATTTATATTTGCATTTTGTTTTGTGATTATAATGTTTTCTGTGCTTAGTTTGTAATTTGATTAAAAAATTAAAAACCAACAAACATAGTCCTATGATTGTGCAAATAATATTTACTGCAAACCAAGAAGTCTGTGGTTGGACCTAAAGGGCCACAAACTAACCCTGGATTGCCAGCCTATTTCCTTCAAAAGAGAATTTTCTGAGTGTGTTAAAGTCAAATTGATTTTTTTTCTTTTTAATTTAAATGTTTATTTATTTTTGACAGAGAGAAAGAGAGTGAGCAGGGGAGGGGCAGAGAGAGAGGGAGACACAGAATCTGAAACAGGTTCCAGGCTCCAAGCTGTCAGCACAGAGCCTGACACGGGGCTCGAACTCATGAACAGTGAGACTATGACCTGAGCCAAAGTCAGATGCTTAGCTGACTGAGCCACCCAGATGCCCCCAAATTGATTCTTTTAAAGTGTCTTTTTAGCTTTATTCACTTCTTCTGGTTCAGCTGCACTCCTTCTTTTATCTCTTGTAGCCTTGTATTTTGATTTTTTGTTTTTCTGCAACATATCTTGAGTAGTATTTTTCACATAGAATTCATGGAGCAAGCTTTGCAGCCTCTTCATTTCTGCAAATCTTTATTTTGTCCCCACTCTATGTTTATACTTTGGTTGGTTATAGAACTTTAGGTCTGAAACGTTTTTTCTTAGAACTTTGAAGGCATTACTGTCTTTGAAGGCATTGCCTTCTAACATCAAGTGTTGTTGATGAGATATCTAATGTCAATCCAATCTTTATTCTGTTGTGATAGCCTATTTTTTGTCTCTGGAAATCTGAGATTTCTCTTTATCTTTGGATTTCTGAAATTTCACTAGAATGTATCTTATAATAGGTTTTTCTTTTCTTTCATTCATACTGCTCACCACTTAGTGGGCTTTTTAAGTCTAAAGAACTCATGTCTTCTCTTCAGTTTAGAAAACTTTTCTTGTATTACATCTTTGGTTATTTCCTCCTTTCTGTAGGCTCTTCCTTACGCTTCTAGAATTCCTACTAGCCAGTTACTGATCTCTTCAATTTCTTCTCTCTGCTCATATTTGACATCTTGTCTTATTTTGAGAGATTTCGTGGAGTTTTCTAGATCTCCATTTGTCACCTATAAGACATTCAATTAGGCAGATTACCCAGTGGATTTCTGATATAGACATTATGTATTTCTATTTCAAGAACTCTTATTTTGTTCTCTGAACACTTTAAGAAAAACAGCACGTTGTTTTGGTTATTGGAAACATTATTCTCTTGAATTTTTTCTGAAAGTAGTTGAATATTTATATAAAGTCATCTTTTATTTTCCAAATAATCACTGTTCTCTGTGAGGCAAATTGTTCCCTCTCTTTTTTTTTTTTTTGTAATTTCCTTAAATATTTAATAATCCTTAGAATGTATCTCCATATAACAGTACAAAGTTTCCTCAAAAAATAAAAATAGAACTACTTTAGGATCCAGTAATTACACTACTGGGTATTTACCCAAAGGATACAAAAACACAGATTCAAAAGGGTACATGCACCTTGATGTTTATAGCAGCATTATTAACAATAGCCAAACTATGGAGAGAGCTCAAATGTCCATCGACTGATAAATAGATAAAGAAGATGTGTATATATATATATATATATATACACAATGGAATATTACTCAGCCATCAAGAAAAGAAAGAAATCTTGCCATTTGCAAAGACATGGATGGAGCTAGAATGTATTACGCTAAGTGAAATAAGTCAATCAGAGAAAGACAAATACCATATGATTTCACTCATATGTGGAATTTAAGAAACAGAACAAATGAATATATGGGAAGAGGGTAAAAAAGAAGAGAGAGGGAAACCACAAAAGACTCTTAATGATAGAGAATAAACTGAGGGTTGATAGAGGGAAGTAAATGGGCGGGGATGGGCTAAATGGGTGATGGGTACTAAGGAGGGCACTTGTTACGATGAGCACTGGGTGTTGTACGTAACTGATGAATCCCTGAATTCTACCCCTGAAACCAATATTGTACTGGATGTTAAGTAACTAAAATTTAAATAAACATTAAAAAAAAGAATGTGTCTCCATATATATTCTCAGGAGTTCATGAGTCCTTTAAGACAATTTTCAAATTTGGTTTTCATTTTTTTTTTTAATTTTTTTTTCAACGTTTATTTATTTTTTTGGGGACAGAGAGAGACAGAGCATGAACGGGGGAGGGACAGAGAGAGAGGGAGACACAGAATCCGAAACAGGCTCCAGGCTCTGAGCCATCAGCCCAGAGCCTGACGCGGGGCTCGAACTCCCGGACCACGAGATCGTGACCTGGCTGAAGTCGGACGCTTAACCGACTGCGCCACCCAGGCGCCCCAAATTTGGTTTTCATTTTAACGATAATCTTTTAAAATATCAGTTGTCGATTCTGGAATATCTAGTTTGGCAAGCAGGATCAGAACCTCCATTTGCATTTGTGTTTTTAATCATGGCATCCATGTCTTGTGTTGCGCAAATGACATCAGAGCCCTCTGCACAGATGGTGATTTGCACAGCCAGACCAGTCTGGGGAGGACTGTCTTCATGCTGGTGCCTGGGTTCTGGTTTGAGAAACATGGCTTCAGTGTATATTTCGCTCATGGATAAGATGACTACATAATTTATCATTCAATGGAGTAATAATGGAGACATTTGGTACACTTGGCTACCTGTCCCTAGCCACCATGGGCTGCCCAGCCATTGGATGATGAGGCCCCGGAATTGGTGACACTCACAGATGTGGTTATGGACTTCACCCAGGAAGAGGAGCAGCAGCTGGACCCAGCTCTGAGGGGCCGGAACAAGGATATGATGCTGCAGAACTTCTGGAACCTGGAATCTCTGGCTATTTGGGGACTGGGAGCAAGAGAGGCAAAGTTCCTTGCATCCGGCCATCTCCTGATTTGTTGATCCCATCATACCTGAATAAGAATAAAACCTACGTTAAAAATATTTTTTTAATGTTTATTTATTTTTGACAGAGAGAGGGAGAGCGTGAGTGGGGGTGGGCAGAGAGAGAGGGAGACACAGAATCTGAAGCAGAGAATAAAACCTATGTTGTAAAATAGCTGGAGCCTTCTGGGCCAGGCTTCACTTCCAGCTGGGGTCTGCAGAAAATCTCAGACTAGTTGTCCTATACTCTAGGCTTCTTCCCTTTGTCTCCACCTGTGGCCACTCTCTCCCTCAAATCTGGGTCTTTTCCCTCGTCACCTCCTCTGGGCTTTGCCATCCATGCCTCCTGCTCTCTTCGGTGGGTCCACACGTTGGTTCTCAGTCTGCCTTCACTCTCTCACCTTGTAAATAGAACCAAACTTTCCCTGTAACAAGCAAACAAAAAACCACCAACGACAAAAAACCTGAGACTTTCTGAGCATAAAAGGAAAACTGCTTATTAATGATTGTGTGGGGATTATAACGTAAACTGGAACGTACTGGGAAACCCAGGAGGACTGGTTATCCTGCTGAAGGCAGAGCATCTTTGCTTTGGTTTTCTCCCTGGCAGCTGTTACAGAAGTCCAGAATTGTCTCTGGCTCTTCCCTGCTTCTACCTCAATGCCCAGCCCCAGTAAAGGACCCTGCTCCTTCTCCAGGGAATAATTCTCTAGGCTTCACCCAGAACGCAAAAGCTATTAATTGTTAGCTGATCTGCAAGCATAGGGTGTGGGGAGTGCTTTGCCTCATTGGTTCAGCTGTTCCAAATGTAGTTCTTTTAATTAATTGCTCTTATGATTTCTCACTCCCCACCCGCCACCTCCCTCTCCCCCCCCTCCAGCTCTGCATGTGTTGCCTCTGAACTTGGAGCTTGTCCAGGATTTCCTTGCTGTTTTCTTCACTTTTCATTTCTCTGTCACCCCAGTCCCATGTGCTGTCTTCCATGAATTCCTCCATTTCTAGCCTGTTGACATGGCAATCCCACTTTTCCTGAATAGGTTTGGTTTCGTTATTTTAAAACATCTCTTTTTTATAACTTCCCTAGGACCTTTGGAGGAAGGGGAAGCAGATACCGGTGCTCAGGACACCCTCATGAACCAGAGCTCCCTGTTCAAAAGCTCTATGCTTTTTGAGTTTGAATCTGAATATGGATGTATCTGTTCTCCTGGGTATAAGACCACCTCAAAGTAAACAATGAAGTGACACTGAAAGATCCATTTAGGAGACTACTGCCTTTTCTATTCTGTCCTCTCCTTCTCTAAGTCAGCCCAGAACCCAACACTCTGTGAAGGAATCAATTCTCAGAAGAGAACTTTCTTAACTAAAACTCCACTCTTGTTCTTAACTAGAACCCCACTGTCTTCAGAGCTCAAACCTGTCCTGAGTTACAGGGGGAATAGTTAAGTGGTTTAAAGTAGAGGACTGTTATTCCTAATGCTCTTTGGACATGTGAGGAGAGCATCAGAAATTGAGAAAAAGTTAAACATATGTTGAAAAGCCGCCACAGTTTTGGGCTCAGTGGTGGAGGGAATGCAAACAAATATAAGATTCCTTCCCTCAATATACTCATTACCCAGCGGAGTTGAAAATATATGCAGAAAAAGTTAGAGGCAAGAGAGAGTAGGTCACATGTCAGTACCTAAGTGCCACGTCTGAGGCCAGCCTTCAGGATCATGGTTTCATAGGTCAGGAGCTCTCTGTAGTCCTGGAGGCTCATGGAGGCAGCTCAAGCCTGCAAAACATACAGTGGTCTCCCCTTTAACTGCGGTCTCGCTTTCCCTGGTTTCAGTTATCTGTGGTCAGCCCCTGTCCAGAAGAAGATGATCCTCACTCCCCACCTGATGTCAGAAGGTCAATAGTAACCTACGCTGCGTCCCAAAGCCTACGTCCGTCACCTCGCTTCATCTCATCAGGCGGGCATTTAACTAGCTCACGTCATCACAAGAAGAGTGAGTAGAGTAAGATACTTTGAAAGAGACCATAGTCTCATAATTTTTATTACAGCATATTGTTAAAACCGTCCTATTTCATAATTAGTTATTGTTGTTAATCTCTTACCGTGCCGTATTTATAAATGAAACTTCACCGTAGGTATGTATGTATGGGGGGGGGAAAAAAACCCATGGTATATTCAGGGTTTGGTACCGTGGTTTCAGGCATCCACCAGAAGTCCTGGAATGTATCCCCCCGCCGATGAGGGGGCTACAGTGCTCTGACTTTTGAAGAAAGAATAGGAGTTAGGCTGGTGGAGAAGTGAGACTGAGAGAATGTTGTGGCCAAGAAGAGGGAGGCTGCAGTGTGCCGTGCTTGGTGGGTGGGTCAGCGAGGTAAGCACAGAATGTAGCAAGGAGGGACGAGGTTTGTTAGCAAGGGGGACGGAACCTTGTGAAAGTTCTGGAATGTCAGCTAAGGTATTTAGGTTTTGCTCAGCCAGAGGATTTTGACGAGGAGTACATGATTAAGGTTGTGGTTGAGGAGGCTACAATGTGCTTAAGATGTGTTTATGAATTATAGTTGTGAAGCATGGGGAGAGAATAATGTGAAGACCAGACAGAAAGATAGCTAACAATTAATTCTATCAATTGTATTAATAGAAAAAAAAAAGTTGCCATTTTAGGGATGCCTGACTGACTGGCTCAGTTGGTGGAGCATGTGACTTTTGATCTCAGGGTGGTGAGTTCAAGGCCACTGTCAGGTGTAGAGATTACTTAAAAATAAAATCTTTTTTTAAAAAATTACCATTTTAGGTTATAATATTAACAGAGATTTTGAGAAGAAAAAGAGATGACAATATCAGCAATTATTTAACAGCAAGCTTAACTTAGTGATAAACCAAGATTTTTAATGAATTTAAGAATTTAAAGTTTATCCCAAAATTCCTTATGAGCATCCTAAGATTAAGAGTATGACCTTCTTTTATCCTACCCAATAGGAATTCTAAAGGAATTTATTTTTCCAAGATGTGTGTGTGTGTGTGTGTGTGTGTGTATGCGTGTTTGGCCAACATTATTTAATAATGTACCATCGGATGTGATCACCACATTTGCTGTATTATGGTATCTAATATATTAGAAAAGACTGCAGGCTTTTGGCAGGTGACAGAAAAATGGGTAAGACCTACATTTTAAAATAGATTATAAAAGCATTTTTGTTTACCTTAATTATAGAACCTATAAAGAGATAAAAAGAACTTCCACATTATAAAGGAAGTTCTTCTGGAAGCAATGAATCCATCAAGATAGTGACTCTGTCTCTGAAAGTCATGATCTCATTGCAGCTAGGTTTGTAAAATTATGTTTGTGAAAACCCCAGATGGGTACTTTACTTCCAGCCTCCTCTTTGTGAGTCTTTTTTTTTTGTGCCAATCACTGTGGGGATTACATGGAGATAAAGACAACGTTCTTCTCCTTGAAGAGCTTGCCATCTAGCAGGGGTATATGACACTTATACTATAATTGCTGAATGGAATTAGTCTTACATTGTGTGAATATACTAACAGGATGGTCAAATGTGAATATACTAACAAATAAAGTAACTCACTTACTAGCTCTCTTTACTCCTATCTGATGAGAACCGAAGAAATCGTCTTGTTGATTTTCCTGAAGCTTCTCCCCTGTTGTCCTCTTCCTTGATAACATGCTGCTCTGGATGTTTTTATGATCACAGTAGTGAATGAAGTCAGTCCTAAGAGGGTAGGTGACTGACCTTCGGTTCATATCCTACCAGATACGCCTAAGCTAAGTTTTGGGCCTTCTTTGGAACACTTTATGAATCTGTTGAGCAGCCCACATAGATCCTTCAAGAACCCATTTGTAGCCACTATTGCACTGGCTCGGAAAGCAAAGGAGCAGCCAATGGCCACCATATGCAAACGTAAACTCTTTGAACATGACACTGTGTTTCCTTGTCCAGAACTCAAGGTATTTGGCACTCAGAACATGCATTCATTCATACATTTATCTAAATACTGTTGAATTTCTACTCGTGCCTGCCATATACTAAAGACAGATAGTGGCTAAGGTACAATAATATACTTAGGTAGCTTTCAGTAGATAGAGGGGACAGACAGATGCCACGTAGTGGCATATATTGTTTTTATCTGTCCAGCATCTCTCCCTTTCTTTTTTTCCTGGCAACACTCTTCTCTTTCCCATGGGGAAGTTCTCTTTTCCAATTTCAAGTGGTCTGGAGACAGCACCCATCAGAGTAGTTCTCCTCCACCCCCACAAAACCATGGGAAGTTGGGGGGGCAGGCGATATGTGCCTGTGGCCATAGTGATTATCCCAGGAATAAACATGTAAACCCAAGCCAGGCCAACAGGAGTAATTCCCTGGGGTCTAATATGTGGCTGCCAGGAGAAAGCAGCTCTGCTTCCTCTGAGGTCATCGGGATGATGTAAACCCAGTACCCTCCGCAGTCAGGCTCTCCCCCAACCCTACTCGCACCCCCCTACTTTCTGCTCATAGAAGATGAGGCCCACACAGGGTGAAGCTGAGCCAGTGGTTAGAGAAGAAGAGAAAAAGATTCAGGAGGGACCAAGAGAAATGTAAATCGACCATGTACTTCGAATCTAGCTCTGCCCCATCCATTGCAGTTACCTATGATAACAAATTCCCTCTTTCCCCCCAGTTTGAGTTGTTTTTCCATTACATGTAAGAAGAGTCCTAAGTAACACACAGCATGACAACCTGATTGGACCTAACACAGCTGCTGGGTGAACCAACGCTCATCTGGTCTTACGGGATGAGGGATGACTTTCTAGAAGCAGAGACGTTGGAACTGAGGCCATATACCTTTCCAGGAAAACTGGAGCTGGAGGAAGGGATAGCATGGGCGGTGAAAAGGCCCAGGCAGAAGGAGCATCTTGTGTGAGAACCTGTAAATACGAGGGGAAATGGCTCATTTGGGGAATTACAGGGATTCTGGTATGCCTGGGGTAGAGTACAGAGACAGGAAAAATTGCTCAATGGTGTTGGTACAGAGTCACTAAGACACCGACTGCCTCGGTTCTCATGGAGCAGTGGTAGAAGAGAAAGATGGTCTCCCCCTCAAGGAGCCTATAATTTCACCAGGAATGTGGGACATAAATATGCACGGAGTTAAACCAACATCTAGGGCCACAGTAAGATGTACCAAATCAGCGACTGTGAAACAGACAGGAAGTGCATGAGATTCTGAGCAAGGTCACTGGAGATTGCAGACAGCAGGAAGCACTGGGACTGGGCCTTGAAGTAAAGGCAGGGTGTGGGTGGATGGACATAAGGCCCAGTGCAGGGCACCGGTGAGGAGACAGCTGACTGGTTCAGGGGGTTGAGTCAGGGAATAGTGGAAGACAAGTTTGGAATAGTAGGTTAAAACCGGTTGGTGAAGCTTTGACTGTCTATTGACTTTAGACTTTATTCTGAAAGCAATGGGGAGCCGCAAATAGTTTCTGAGCGTAGAGAGGGGTGATATGTGGAGGAATACTTTGGTGGGGGCATGCAGAAAGACCCAGACCAATTGGAGCCGGAAGGCCAGAGGAGACCCCATCAAGGCCTGGCTTAGGGCAGCAGCAGGGACACTGAGGGAGGGTGCAGGGGAGACCGTTTATGAAGACAAAATGGCTGGGCTTGAATTCCTGGATGCGGAGAAGGAAGAAGGATGAGCAGAGCGTCCTGCCTGTGGGACAGAACGAACTCTTGTTATCCTGAGGAGAATGGGCTCTCCCGCCACAGCCCTTGCACCCAGAGTGTTCAGCCATGCTCACTCCCTGGGGAAAGATGCAGCTGCTGCCACGGTGGCACAGCAGCCTTGATGGAGAGGGACAGAGGTGGGTGACAGAAGCGATTATGCAGCGATGCCAGGCTGGTTTGTCCTGTGTTACACCTTCTGTGTCAATACGCAGAACTGGTTTGACTGAATTCACTGAAAAGAACACCTGAATTCAGGAAGACAACACATTCTCTGTCGGCTTGACACCAAGGACCCTGCTTAGCTGCTTCTACCTGTTTTTTTTTTTTCTAAAACGAAAACAAAAACAAAAACAAAAAAAAAACAAAAACCCCAAACAGTTCTGTTGTCATGCAGACAAATCGGAAGAGTCAACCTGTTTACTCTGGTTACCTGCCCCTCCCCACCCCCACAGGTCAATGAGATCTCCATAACGCTTCCTCCCCACACAACAAGTGTGTGTCCCGTGAGTCTATAAATTCTGGCAATGTGCTGGTGCTGGGGACACTGAAATGGATACTGAGTGCTGAGACCACGGGGGATGAGCATGGGCAGGGGACAGGAAGCAAATCCCAGCTCTGCCCTTTGCCAGTTGTCAGACTTTAAACTCATTGACCTTTGGTTTTCTGACCTATAAAATGAAGATAATACTGCTGTGAATGATTGTAAGGATGAAGAGATATTTATGTGTAAAATACCTAGCACAGTGATCGGCATATAGTAAGCATTCAGTAAGTGATGCCTATTTATTACAGAACAAGATTTGTATAAGATACCGTGGAAGAACAGAAGGGAGACAGCCCAACTTCAGGGAGGTCAAGGAAGGCTGCCTGGAGAGGAGGACACGTGAGCTGAATATTGGCAATGGAAAAGGAGTGAGGAGGGGATGGGGAGAGAAGGCTTCCAGGCAGAGGCGCCAGCACATGTAGGGAACACATAAATGACCAGCTTAGGACCAATTCATTGCATGGCTGGAAAGGCAACTCCACTCGTGTGGCGTGCCGAGAGTGAGTCGGACCCTGGATTCTAGAACCCACTGAGCACAGCCTGCGACCCCCGTCGTATTTGACACGATTGCTTGTACTTGGTAAAGGAAGCAGCTCCGTGCTAAATCTCATTCTCCCCCACGCCACAAACTAGCCCATTTCTGTCTTTCTTACTCATTCTCATCACACATGGTACTGACTCCTGAGGGCAAGAGGGAGCGTGCGAGAAGTGTCCTGAGGAATGTCCCCCAGTTGCCTGACGTGGTTTTAAAAACCGGAAATAGGGCAATTAGTAAAACGTCCTGGTGCTCATAGGGCAAGGCTTTCTCTAGGCCCTGAAAGCATTCCCCTCTTTTATGTGTTGCTATTGATGCCTGGTAGAAGGTTTCTTCGGGACTGCATTGTTATGCCGAGTTCCAGATGGGGCAATTAAATACGGACAGTCGGACTGTTATTTTAGTTGCCTTTGGAAATAGAATTTACAGCGCTCGCTTGTCCTTTTCAATTTTCCCCCAACGGAGCTGTTCCCCCTTCACCTTGGAGGAGGCAGAGCCTTGGTGGTGGAGGGAGCCACTGGCTGGGCCGGCTTCTGCAGGGGCCACGGCGTCCCTCTGGATGAAAGGCTCAGCAGAACTTGAAGTCATTATCGTGATCAAGGACGCAGGGAACCGTTTCGGCGTGTAAATGCAGATGCTCTCTTGGTTTCTGTGATAGATGTGTTCCCAGTGCCAATGCAGCAGTGTGTTGAATTCTTTTTAAAATCTGAACAACCTGCAGGCTCTTCTCTCCTTTTCTTAAATCCATTTCCCCGTTGAGATGAAAAATGTAATACTTTTCAGCTTACTTTAGACTTTCTTCAAAAGTATTTCTGGAAAAGGATCCTTCATGTGGAGCATATGAAAACTGTCAGAGGACGGGAGAGAGCGAGGTTTTGAAAACACACTAATGGACAGCCATTATGCCGTAGGGAGTTCCCCCGGAGAGCAGAAAAATACAGGCTGGGGAAGTCGTGGGGAGACAGAGCACAGAAGCTACGGATTAAGGGACGAACATAGTCCAGAGATCCTAAGAAAACCGGATACATAATGAGATGGGAAAATAATACTGGCTAAGATGAATAAGACTGCTGAGGTTTGCCCTAGGAGAATGCTGGAAAATAGAAGTTTTGGAATTTGACACACCGAGTTCCAGTGTTGACTTTCCCACCCGCTGGCGATCGGGCCAGTTAATTTTTCTGTGACTTAGTTTTCTCGCCTCTAAAGTGGCCCTAAAAATGACCACAAGGGTGGTTGTGCTGATTGAATGAGCTAAGGTAGGTAGAGGGTCCACCTTATTCTCTGGTGTGTGCAGTGTTTAATAAATGCTACCTTTTATTATTCTTATTATCATTGTTATTAGCAGTGACACGAGGGCATAGATAGCTTCCCAGACCACCGGCCAATCCTATTTCCCATCTGAGGGTGTATGTGCATGCGTTTTGTCAGACATGCTGGCACCCTTCTTTCTCGATGGCAGTGGATTGGCACATTTAACCCCATCACTGGGATTCCCTTGCACGCATCCGGGTTCCTCCGTGAGATGTTTGCCATGGCATGGAGCTGCTCACGGAGTGTTCTTCTACTCAAGGGGCTGTGTTCTGTTAGCAACGTGGGCTCCACGAAGGAGGTCCCGTGATTCATTTTCACCTCCTTGCCAGTTGCCTTGCCCCTACGCCAGGGCTGCGAAGCAACGAGCTGGAGGTTTGTGCTATGAGCAAATCTGAATCACGGAGAGAATATGAAGGAAAATGAGCAGCTTAAAAATACTCCATAGGAAAGAAATGGTAAGCCACACGGTTTCTTTTGAACTTTCCCAATTCGGCCTCTAGAAAAGGTGTCATAAAGCTCTGAGGAGTGACTAAGAGCTGGGACAGAGGCAAGTTTGTTACAGACGTCCCCGTAACTCCAGGAGCAAATCTCTTTTTTCCCCTCCTAAATAACTCCAGAACATTACACGGCATTAACAAGTTTCCCAGGACAGGAACTTCTAGTTTATTACTTGCTCACATTGTCATCAGAAATTAATTTTGTCCCTGAAAGACAAATTGGCTGGTAGCTTATGAAGTTAAATGGAAAGAACAAGTGCGCATCTGTTTCTTCTGCATTTTGTCTCCTTGGTGTCTTACATATAAATGAATCAGAGTGTTCAAACTTAAATTAAGATCTTTGGCTAGATAAACAGTTAAAACTGGTTCCCATAGCTACCTCTCACACATAGCTGTGATTGCATTATAATCCCCTAGTAATCAGCTCTAAATGAAAGAAAGATGATAAGGGTGCTCTTTTCAGTTTTCAGTACTGATTTTTATTAGCTCTCAATCAGTCCGGGACTGCTCTGTCTTTCATCACATTGTGGTAGTGTTTGTAGAATCATTAGAGTAATAAAGTGTAAATCTTACTGAGGTGCATTTTTCTTGAGGTGTTTTATATAAGGAAAACTCTGAAGATTACACTGGCTGGTACAAGAAAGATTTGTTTCTGAGACGAAAGTAAGAATGTAATGTATGCTGTATTCATTTATTCCTTCCCGGAGTCAGAATCTAATGAATTATCCAGCCTAGGTGAACCAACCACCACAAAACCCCCCTTGGACTTGGCGGGGGGGGGGGGGGGGTTACAGTGTTACCATACTGTAGATTTGCATGCAGTTAGCCACTTCCTCATTTGCCTTGTTATCCTTCTCCAACACTCTTCCAGTGTAAAGCCCTCACATTACAAACGCATTACCCACAAAACCGCAAGCTTTGCTATTCCCAATGTGATTTCTTCGGCAAACGAGTGTAATCCAATAAAACATCATGTCTCACCAACATTGAAGTATTTATTGCAGAATAAATTTCAGCTTAAAAAAATGCACTTGCCCCCGTTCTGCTCATATATCACCGACTGACCGGTCTTCCCAGCTTCATGCGGGTCAGAGACCGCTAAGTGGGGCAAAGTGGCAACTGGAGACCACAGTTCTCAGATGCCTCCCTGCATTGGTTCTGGATTTCTCTAGGCCCATCCAAGAGACGGTAGCATGAGAAGGAACTCACACTGACTTTCTCCAAGTAGTGTAGGGGTTCTCACAGATTTTGCAGGTGTGCTACGCGTTTGCAATTAACAGAATACTTAATCCTGATGTGCCTTTTCTTTCCCATAGGCTTTATTATAGCCAGAATATGTTACAATGCATCATACTCTACGATACCTATAAAAATGCCTCCTTGTTTTAAATGGTGGATTTATGCATTTTATGTTTATATTAGGCCGAAAGTGTCCCTATATTTTAGTGATAGACATTTACGCTCATCCACAGGGTAAGAAGCAATATAACGTCGCAGTGTGCTGTCTCTGAAGGAGTTTATAGAAATGTGGTGGTTTCATATTTAATTTTAAGTTACTAATTTTTAAGAAAAGGTTTTGCTTGTGATAATTATTACAGTTGCCGTGCTCACATGCTGATAATGTGCATCTTTGCAACCGGCTGAGTGTTTGCAAGATCCAGGTACCCAGAGAGTCAGGTGGTGGCAAATAGCGAAGCTTTTCTCTATGCATCTTTTTGGTTTGTATCATGACACGTAAAAATATGTGTAGAATTTGGCCTGTAGATAGCATTTTTAGGGAATGAGAAGGAGAGGTCACTTGATTAGGGTGGTTCTAGATGATAAAAGAAATCTTGTTTCCAGGGATTTTTTTTTTTTTTTTTTTTTTTTTACCCTTAGATAGTCCTGAGAGAGACCTCATTCTTTATTTACTACTTATGTTTAAAAATATAAAAGTCTGAATTCAAGTACTGGTTCTCTTTTTTTTTTTTCTCTTTTAAAAGAAAGCAAATAAAATATTTTGCTGATGATGGCGCTTTTTGTATGTCTTCGCATGTTGGTACTTAAATGCAATATGTCTGGAAGATGTTGCTATTTTACACTACACGCACAAGAAAGAGTAAATTGTAGGTCCTGATTATCAACAGATAACAAGACATACTGTATATAAATAAATGCTCGGCATCAAAACCCATTATTGGATTAGCTATATAATCATGTCTCAGGCTGTAAGTCTGTGCTGACAAATGAACACTTTTCATTTGGCTCAAGGTCCTCATCAGCAACGGAACTAATTTTACATTCTCACCCATTAAGTGAATAAGATGTGGAAAAAGCTGTCTGCTTTTTGAAGTGTAAATTTGCTGCTACAGGCTGTGCAGACCAAAGCGCTTTTGAAGCAGGCAAATGAGATCATCTCTAGGGACATGTGAACCTCACAAAGTTTAGGTCATTTCGGTGGAAGGGACGGGGTGTATGTATGCCTGTCCACCAATGTTCCTATGATTTAGGTGGACACATACATTGGGCCATGTGGGTGTTCTCTGGTGTAGACGGTGAGCTCTTGGCTTAAACCTGAGCGAACTGGGAGCACAGCGTTCATCTTCTCCAGAAACCAAGGATCCATAGAATGTGTGTAGAGACTGAGGTGGAACATCAGGGGTTGGCATGTTAGACAGGATTCTCTACCCTCTGCCACGCTCAAGAAGAAGCAACAGAGCCTCTAGTCTCTTGTTTAAAACCCCCTGGTAGGCCTGGGATCCTCCGCAGAAGCACCGAGATAAAAGATGTTGGTAGTGCTGGGGTTGCTGGGGGACAAGATGTACTGGGAGAGGAGCACTCCCCCCCTCCTCCTTTTTGAGTGATTTTAAATACTCTATATGCTGATGACTCCACATTTATATCTCTCACCCAGATTTCTCCTTTGATTCCAATATATAACTGCCTATGTGTTCTATCTGCTCGGATGGTTCATACATATCTCAACTTAACACATCCAAAATGAAACCATGAGACTCGACCCCAAAATTCGTCTGTCCCTCAGTTCCCCCTCATCCCACAAATTGTATCCCCATCTTCCTTCTTGCTCAAGTGGGAAACTTAAGAGTCATCCTTAAAAAAAAAAAAAAAAAAAGAGTCATCCTTGATTCACCCCTTTTCTTCACCAATGAAATACAATCTATCAGCTGTCATGCTAGTTTTATCAACAAAATACATTGTAAATCTCCTTGGACATCTGGAGCAGGCAAACATCACCTCTTCCCTTGGCAACAGTGACGCCAGCCTCCCAGCTTGCTTCTCTATCTCTACCCCAACTCCACCTTCTCCCCATTCATAATGAGCAGAGCGTAATCTTGAAAGGTCATGTTATAGGTTGAATTCTGCCCCCCTCCCCATTCATATGCCGAAGTTTTAACCCAGTACTTCAGAATGTGACCTAACTTGGAAATAGACTAATTGCAGACATGGTTAAAATGAGGTCATTCACAGGGGGAGTAGGGTGGATGCCTATTGTATACAACTGGAGTCCTTCCTTCTAGAAAGAATGCTGTGTGGAGACAAAGAGACACACACGGAACGCAGATGATGTGAAGACACGGGGAGAGCGCCGCCTATAAGGAATGCCAAAGATTGCCGGCGAACTACCAGAAGCTAGCAGAGAGGCCTTGAACAGATTTTCTCTCACAGTTCTCAGAAGGAACGGGCCCTGCTGATACCTCCATATTAGACTTCCAGCCTCCGGAACTGTGAGACCGTACATCGTTGTTGTTTGGGCCACACAGTCTGTGGTACTTTGTGATGGCAATCCCAGCAGGCCAAGGCAGTGCAGAATCATGCCCCTCTACTACTTAAGACCCCAGGTGGCTTCTTATTTTATTCAGATTCAAATTCAAAGCCTGCATCACTAGAACCCTAGAACGCTCTTTATGATGGGGGCCCACCCACTACCCCAGTCTCATCTCCCACCGATTCTTCCTTCATCATTTCCAGTCACACCAGATGCTTTTCTGTTCCTCAGTCTTGCCAAGCTCTTTTGTCTTCCACAGCCTTTGCACATGCAGTGCCCTGCCCTTGGAGTGCTTGCCTCCTCCTCCTCTCTCTTTGCCTGGCCAGAACCTCAACCTCCAGGTCTTCACTTACCTATCACCCCTCCCGCCTCTGCTGTTATTCTCTGATTTTGCCCCATTTTTCTTTTATAATTACTTATGATGATACGTATTTATATTTCTGTGTACTTTCTTATTTTGGTCTGGACTCTAAGGTCCAGCAGATCATGTCAGCCTGGCTCATCAGTGTAGATATTGCTGGTGCCTTACACAGTGCCTGATACACACTGGCTGTTCAATAAATATTTGTTCAGTGAAACAGCGAATGACAGGTGCTTAAAGAAGTACCTCTGCCCAAGTCTTATGGCTGGTGAGATGTGTTTCGCATAAGCCTTACTCCCTTTATTACTGCTTAGAAAGGGAGGATTCTTTTGTGGGGGGCCTCAGTTGGCTTGGACCTAAGATGGAAATGTCTAGATCACTCCCTATCCTCAAGATTATCTGTTTAGGATTGGAGAACCTGATCGAGAATTGAGATGGAGGAATACCGTAGGCAAAATGGGCAGTGAGTCGAGTCTCTACCTACTAATTGCACCGTGAGGTTTGTGAATCCTCTCCCAGAAAGATCATTGCCTCGGCAGGCCAAAGAATATAATGCTGTATAGAAATACTCCATGAACTCATCTTTTCCAGAGTCAAAAAATAAGAAGTTGTGTGGGTGAGTGTGGGAGAGATTGCTAGCTGTCCACCAAAATCTGTTCTCCTTTCTTCCTGGGCACACAACTAAATTACATTTCCGGGCCTCCCCTGCAGTTAGGTGTGGTCACGTGACTGAGTTCTCTCCCATGGTATATGGGCAGAAGTGAAGGATGCTGTTTTCAAACCCAGCCCACTGAAAATGTCTCTTGTGTCCTGCCCAAGATTTTTCCTCTCTGGTTTGTGAGGCTGTCGATGCCCAGGGCAAGCCTAGAAACCATGGCTGAAAATGCAAAAACCCTGTCAGCTTGGGTCTCTGAAGACCAGGTAAAGACCCTCTATAGAGATCTGAACTGAATAGGCAATCCTAGCAAGCAGTTTGTTTGAAGCCACTGAAATTTTGGGGTCTCTCTGTAACTGCAGACTGGCCAACTCTAACAATGCTGTGGTGCCTTCCTGAAGAAGCTGATGCTCACGACAGGGGTGAAATCAGCAATCATAATTTTGGCTAAAGGAAGTGGGAGGTTAGAATTGGCTCAAGCAAGAATATCTTCTCTCTCATGAGGCCCCAGAGCCACATGTAAAGGGATTTGGAAAGAAACAAGGTAACCACTGGTCCTTCCAGCACTGTGAGCTGAAGGGGATCAAAGAAAAGGTGACAGCTTCGAGTTGCCTACAGAGGTGTCTTGATAACTACCACTGCACCTCCCTGGATACTGTGCCACTCCAGATTAGTCCTCTCATCCTTTCTGGCCATGACTCTTCTTGAGGGCATCGCAGAGACTTCGAAACCAACAATAGGAAGGCAAAATTAAAACCAGTGACAGGAACACAAGATATGTGAGGTGAGCACAGAAGACCGGGAAGGGGAAGAAAAGGGCAAATAAATTTTGACTGGCATTCAGATTCAGATGTTTGATTACCTTCTCAAAGATTATATCTGTGAGGAGGGTGGTGATTATGTTTAGCTCTCCCCGCTCAGTGCTTGGTAGATCCTACGTGTTTAACGAATGTTGAGAAATGAATAAATACGTTGTCTTATTTGGGCCTTCTAAAACCTTATGAGGAGATGAGGCGTTATTGCAGACAGTGTGTTTGTCGGTTGGGGTCAAAACCATTCTTGTTCCATTCTTCCTCCTTCCAGTACAAGAAGGACTGGGCTTCACAGTCCTCATGTAGTTAAGTGGGGTCAGTGACTGGTTCTGGCCAAAGAAATGTGAGTAAAAGTGACAGAGTAGGAAAGTGCACTCCAGCTTCTCTGTGCTGCTGCAGCCATTCTCGAGGTCTTGTGCTGATGAGCTGGAACCTCTGTCAACTTGGCCCTGATTGACTCGTACCGGGCATGTAGTATGAGCAAGAAATAAGATTTTGTTGGGTTAAGCCATCATATATGTTCTACTCCAGCAAAACCTGTCCTATGCGGATCAACGCATTTACCCAGCATTAACTTCCCCGTCTTCATTTTATGTGCACAGTAGCTCAAATTTTGTTTCTGCTTTTTCTCTGGATGCCCATCTGCTTCGGGGGCAGGTAGGCGCCTTCAAGGCTCACGGGTGAAATGGGGGTGGTCTAAGATGACCATGGTTACCTGGATCCCTTCAGCCAGTGATTACTCAGGGATAGGGATGTAAGCTAGGCGTGACCAAACGATGTGTGGGGAATTCTGGGGATTTTTGGGGAGAAATTGTTTCTCACATATAGACCAGGAGACAAGAATGCTTCCTTTTCATGACAAGGGGTATTATTTGGGAGGATGTGAGGCTTGGAGTGGCTACAACCATCTTGCGGCCATAAGGGGAGATGCCAATATGCTGAAGGTGACCAACTGGAAAGAAGAGGAATCTTCGTTAGGCTATTTTAGTTGAGTATTGTGTTCCTTGTACCTCAAAACACCCAGACAGATCATCTCCATTTTACTGAAGAGCAAAATGAAGCTTGGAGAGTATAAGTGATTCACCCAATGTCTCTTCTTGTAGGTAGAAATCGGGTCTTCTAATTCCAAGTCTTCCCTTTAAACATTTCAGGAGTCTGCAAATAGATGTTCTCTCATGTGCCAGACCAACTAATTGGGGATGGTTGCTTGGAGAGTTGTGTTCAGAAGGTTTTAAGACCACATCCACCAAGAAAAAGGGTTTGGGCTGATTAATAATTTCATGGGCAACATAGGGAAACAGTATCCCCCCCCCCATTTCTGTAGTATGTAGTGTTACTTCTGGGTTAACTTTCTGTAGGAAAAGTCATGTATTAGTTACCAACCACGTTGAGTGACAAATTGCCCCAAAATATCGTGGCTTAAAAATGCCAAACATCTACTATGCATAGTTTCTGTGGGATATGGAAGTGTGGGTGTGGACTGGCTGAGTGCTTCTGTCTCAAAATCTCTCATGTGGTTGTAATCAAGCTGTCTGTTGGAGCTTAAGTCTATCTGCAGAGGGTCTATTTCCAAGCTCACTTATGTGGTTATTGGTAGGATTCTGTTCCTCATGGACCATAGGATTGAGGGCTTCAGTTTTTCACTGGCTGTGTCTCAGGCCCTTGCCACGTGTGCCTCATCGTAGGGCAGCTTTCCCCACGGTGGCTGGCAAGGGAGAGTAAGAAAGAAGACTTTGTGTAACTCAGTCTTGGAAGTGGCATCTCACGGTTTATGGAGAATTCCAATCATTACAAGTGGATCGATAATAAGTCCAGCCCACACTCAAGGGGAGGATATTACACAGAGAAGGGAACATCAGGAGGCGTTTGGGAGGCTGCCCACTACGCAAGTGATAAATCATCATCATCATCATCCCATGAAATTACTCTTTCTGTTACCATTTCTGTAATTATCGTGGTTGACTACTTTGCCTCAAAAATTGTAGTCTCTTTTCTCAAAGTTCTAATCTCTCTCTGTGGGGCAAGCAATAACATGAACCACATAAAAATAATGTCTTATGTCCTGTTCCATGTCAAGGGTTAAGCATATCATCATAACAATGTTATTAATATTTTTTTAAGAATCATGAACAATATTATTAATGTTATTTTAATAATCATTAACTGTAATTAATGATAATAGTAAGTAATATTAGGAAAGAGTCTCATAGTGTGGTGAATGCCATTGGCATCAGTGTTTTCTTCTTACTCCTTCCCCAAATCCTGGGCGCATCACATATGTGCCTGTTTTGAAATTGAACACAAACAGGGCTCTCCCTCTGAGTTTTTTGTCTCTTCCCAGACAGGATATGACGCAGGGCCATCTTTAAATCTGGTCTACCTCTGTGAATTTGCCTGTCGGTGGAAGGCCCAAGAAAAGAGAGAAAGGAAGCCATTCACTAGGGTAACGTCCTTTCTTTAGAGTTTGGTGCCTCCTTAGACACCAGGCACACATTCGTGTGAGGGAAAGAGACGATTTCAGGGACTCAGGGGGGAAGAAAAAAAGAGCAGAAGTTGAATGGGTTAATGTGAATCAGAGACGTTGAATGGTTGTGGGGCTTTTACTAGTCTGTCAGGGTGGCTAAGACGACAGAATGAAAACTGGACTTTTAATAAAGGAAGGCAGATTAAATTAATCATGACAAGAAAATGAGCAAGAAATGCTTTGACATTGTTATTTAATAAGAAAAATGTGTAATTAACTGATAAAAATAGTTTTTGCAAGAAGCAGGCAGTTAAATAGTTTATGAAGCCAGGCAGGCCAAATCCTCAGCATCTCTGACTGTTAGCAATCAGAATGCTTTTTATATGGTGTCTTTCTTTGGAAACGCACAAGCCATCTTGCCACAGACATTACCTCATTTGCTTCCCAGCCTAACGAATGCTTTATGGCTGAGAAATGGTGGAGGAAGCGAGTGAGATGGAAGAGATGAAGAAACTGAGGCACGAGGGGGGAGACTTGTTGCAGCATTTCCAGGAAGTTCCTGGGAGCAGTACTTAGCTTTTCTCCTTGTGTTTGGGCATTAGCTAACGAATTAAAATGCAACATTGTTGTCTCTTCCAAGAGCTGCACAGAGGAACCTGGGGTATGTATTATGGCTGATATGATACTAGTCTTCCGAACGAACGGGAGGTGGGGGTGGAAAGAGATCCTGGCATTTGCCATCTGGTAAGCCTGTCTTTAATCCTCAGTAAAGTAATGGAATGGAGATGAAGAAAAAAATGCGTAAGAATCAAGAGCATAATGCCACCATGGCAAGCAGCTGTCTGGATTTTTAAAGAGCAAATTCCATGAGACAAATTTAATTGCATTTTTAATAGAATTAAAAAAAAACCCTCCGCAACATTAGTGGGTGAAGGAAATGAAATGGATGCATCCGGAAATCTCACTTGAAAGATGAATTCAACCGAGCTGGTTCTGCGCTCTGTCTCATGGATGGAAACCTGGCTGGAAGGCCACGTGAGCGGCCGGTGGGCGGCTGTGGACTGCCTGGGAGATAGTGGCCCGTGGCATGCTTCTGGCAGGCTCTGAGATGGGCCGGTATCTACAGAGCATCATTATTAATGACTTGCAGGAGGTGACGAGCAGAACATTAATTAAATGTGCACATGTGGCCAAATGGGGAATTGGCGGCAGAAACACCAGAGAGGCAGACGCTTGTTTTTCAGCCTCTGTGATTTGGCCTGTGAGAAGTGGCCTGACTGCTTCCCTCCTCTGTCCCTGCACCCTTGGGTTTGAACCAGAGTTTTGCACGATGCCATGGAGGAAGTGGCAGGGGAGGTACCTTTGAGCAGGCTCGAAAATCCCCTTCCCAAACACCAGGGTCTGTGCAAATTGCACCTGTAGCCTGATGCTCTGAAAAAGGAAGCCTACAGTATTTCGTATTGTTATTAGTGGAGTAATGAAGCAACTTCCAGGCTGGTTCACTGCTGCCTTGCCCCATTTTGTGGCATGTTTCCATCTGCAAAGGGGAGCACAAGCAGGAGACACAGAGATGGGGAGGTGTCTCCTCTGGGTCACCTTCAGGGGAGCCCTTTGGCCCATCTCATTCTTCCTAAGAGAAGCCTGTGTGGTTTGACTCCTGAATATATTCAGGCATTTGAAATTAGGTGGCTCACCCCAAATCCTAAAGAAAGCCATGCTTATAAGTGAAGTCCAAGCATTATACAGTTTTCACATTCAGTCAACATTTAGTTCTCTCCTTAAGAGATAATTCCTGGGGCACTTGGGTGGCTCAGCGGGTTAAGAATCTGACTTCGGCTCAGATCCTGATCCCATGGTTGGTAGGTTCGATTCCCGAGTTGGGCTCTCCACAGACAGTGTGGAGCCTGCTTGGGATTCTCTCTCTCCCCCCCTCTGTGCCCCTCCCCAATTCATGCCTTCTCTCTCTCTCTCTCTCTCTCTCTCTCTCAATAAATAAATAAATAAACTTCCTAATAATTCCACCGGCTTGGCTGGGAGTTTTGTCACAATTGGGTCTTGGCATTGCCTCTATTGGAATTTATATTTATTTGAAAATGCCTCTGTTGCCAGGGTAGAAAGAATGGCTCCAGGAGAATGCAAGCTCCCTGATCTGCAATATTGAGCACTGTGTGTTCTGAGATGGGAGATTATCTTTTGTGTTTTATTTAATTTGAGAACTATTAGCCAAACTCTTTGTAAGCAGGGAGAGTTTTGTAATGGCGACAGTGACACGCATCGACCCCATGCCTTTCTGAAACTGTACTGTGGCTGGGGAGGCAGCCGTGCAAGTATTTAGGAAGAGATGAAAATGCTGCCCCGGCCACTATGCCAATAGGAGTAACATGATCTCCAGTATTCACCGACTGCCAATGTGCATTATCTTTTCTAATTCGTACAACATTGATATGGAGCTAGGCATTATTATTGTCCCTACTTATAAAAAAATGGATCCAGATTCAGGTGAAAGTTTCCAGAATGCAAAGTAAACTCCAGAGAATGAAGCCCATGGAGGTCTGACCTGCTCTGAGCCTCAAACCCATCGCTCCAGCATGGAGACCATCATCCAATCTTGATCCAAGGTTACTTTGGCAGGGAATTTGATGCCCAGAGAAATGAATCTGGAGCCTAAGGCCGAGACAGTGGCATATCACCCTTTAATTATCAGTGTACTGTTTTTCTAGAGGAGAGGCTGAAATTTACATGAGGGATGGGCAGAAATGAAGGACCTCTAATGGCAACATCTACCTTTTTTCTACTCATAAGCCATTCAGCTTTGGCCCCAGACTCGCACAATCTACCCAGGAAAGCAAAAGTTCTGAGTTGGCTGGGGCCACTCTCCCTAGAGGGCACTTCCGTGGAAGGCGCTCTGTTGTTACTTAAGCATGTCCCCTTCTGAGTATCATTTCCCACCTCTGAGATCTAATTGAGTCACTTGTTCCAGTGATATGTGGCATGCTTCCTTACAGGACTTCTGATATGTTAAATTTTCTCCACGTCATTATATTTCCAGAGACTTTTTTTTTTTTTTAGGTCCAAGCATTACTGTGGAGCCTTTTGTAGATGGATGCTCCAAATTGCAACCCTACTGGCTCTGCCAGAGTCGTCTACCAACCTCTGACTGGGATGGCCTGAGGTAGGCATTCCAGTATTGAACTAAGGGAGCAAACGACTTCGGATCTGAGCAAAGACTCTCTCAGTGGTGACAAAGGCACTTTTGACCCCAAGGTTGTAACAGGTTGTTTTAGGTACCACACCATGGGAAGATAAGCGGAGGTTTTTGTCCCAGGTCCCCAGCTATAGATTATATTTTGTAATGATCTCCCAATCCCACATGTCTTTTTATTTATTTATTTTTTAAGTTTATTTATTTATTTTGAGAGAGAGAGTGTGACAGGGAGGGACAAAGAGAGAGGGAGAGAGAGAATCCCAAGCAGGCTCTGTGCTGTCAGTGCAGAGCCTGATGCACACAGGGCCTGATCCCATGAACTGTGAGATTATGACCTGAGCTGCAGTCAAGGGTTGGATACTTGCCCAACTGAGCCATCCGGGTGCTCCCTCTCCCCCCAAAAAACGTTTTCAAAAATGTGACTTTGCACTCCGACTTCCAGGAGGAATGTAATGTCCCTCCTTTGAAGCCGGGCTCTCCTCATGACCTGGTTTAAAACCAATGGGATGCAGTGGAAGTGACACCATGTGACCTTCATCATTAGGTCAGAGAAGGCCTGAAGCTTCCCCAAGGCCGCCTTCTGGAACCTCTGGGGGTTAACATCACCCAAGGAAGGCTCTGAGAGTCCTACTTGCTCTTCACTGGCAGTCTCTCCCTTTTATTTTTTTTTAAGTTTTTAAATATTTTTTTTTTTAATTTCTTTTTCAACGTTTTTTTATTTATTTTCGGGACAGAGAGAGACAGAGCCATGACGGGCGAGGGGCAGAGAGAGAGGGGAGACACAGAATCGGAAACAGGCTCCAGGCTCCGAGCCAACAGCCCAGAGCATGACGCGGGACTCGAACTCACGGACCGCAAGATCGGGACCTGGTTGAAGTCGGACGCTTAACCGACTGCGCCACCCAGGCGCCCCTAAAATATTTTAATGCTTATTCATTTTGAGAGAGAGAGACCAGCACTTGCGACCAGGGGAAGAGCAGAGAGAGAGGGACACACAGAATCCGAAACAGGCTCCAGGCTCTCCAGCACAGAGCCCGACTCGGGGCTCAAACTCACGAACCACGACATCATGAACTGGCTCATGGGCCTGAGCCACCCAGGTGCCCCTCTCCCTTTCTTATTCTTTGGGCCCCATACCTATGTCATTCATTTTCCATTTCCCTCCTCCTTATTTTTACATCCATCCCCTCCTCCTCTTGATCCTCCTGAGTTTTCTCCCTCCTGTCCACTCCCTTTCCATCTGGGAGCAGCAAAGAGAACAAAAAAGAGAGCTCTGTGTGCAGGGTGATTACCCTGTGGGGTGCCGTGTTACCTATGTGGTTACATTTTATCTCCTGACAGGCTTCTGAGCTAGGTGGGATTATTCCCATTTTTTTTTTTCAGATGAGAAAACTGGGACTCAGAGCACATTAACTTGCTGAAGTTCACCCAGAAAGTAAGTGCTTGGAGCTGGGTATCTTCCCAGCACTAAGTCAAGAACCATTCTGTTTCCATTGGTGGCATGACTTAAGGGAAAACAAAACTTAACAATTTACGGCCCATAATCCCGTTTCAGTTAACTTGCCTAGCAGGCCACAGGGCGTTCTTCTTCCATCATAAGGGTTTGATTATTCCCATGAATCCTCTGTTGTCTTTAGAAAGTCCAGAGTTAAACAAAGAAACAGCAGAGAACAAAATTCCCGGGTTTTGTTATCGGTGTAAATCCGAACCTCATGGTATTCTTGCAGTCAAGTTTCTGCCGAGCACCGTGGGTAAGTCTACATCTGAGAGCACTGCCCGTTACACTAGCAATGGGGGAGCTCACAGAAACGAGTTTCCATCATAAGCTTAAACATTCATAGTATCAAGATGGCAGTACCCAGCATGTAGTAGGTGTCTAATAAATATTGCTTAAATAAATAATTATTAAGATTCCTACCTTTGTATTTTTGAGGGGCATATCCAATGTTATAGTTTCTGCTGAATTTTGTGACTGTATACTGCACCTTGTGTGTGTGTGTGTGTGTGTGTGTGCGCGTGTGTGTGAGTGTGTGCGGAGGGGTGGGGAGTGAGGCTATGGAGGGCAGTCTAGTGTAGTGTGTAAAAGTCCATACAACCCCATGTGGGCAAATCGTGGTGTCATTCTGTCCCTCAATGTGCTCCTTTGCAAAGTAAAAGTTGGGGTAAGAGGACGTCTCTGGCTCCCTCCTGCCCTGGGTATGACCATCATGATTCTCGCATTGAGATCCAGATATATTTTCGTTGCGTTTTCAGT
This sequence comes from Lynx canadensis, assembly GCF_007474595.2. NCBI lineage: Eukaryota > Metazoa > Chordata > Mammalia > Carnivora > Felidae > Lynx > Lynx canadensis. The sequence continues at coordinate 73,272,420 of NC_044310.1, forward strand.
GTGGGAAACTGGAACATGCAGTATAATCATGCAGTAGGGATTTTTAATCCAAACATTATGTATCCACTACTAATCAAAAATATAATGAAAGGATTTTAAAAAATAAAAAGCAAACTGAGAAACTCCAGACTAGAAAACAAGCTTTTTTTTTTTTTTTTCTCTCTACTCTCACAGACTCATTCTAACATCTGGGGGATTTACAGGTGTTAAAAATGCCCCTGAAAGGAGTCTTTTTATTTCCTGGGGTGATGGAAATATATTGATAATTACAGGGAGAAATTAGTTTTTTTCTAGTAAAACAATTAAAACGGCTTAGTGTTTAAGTGAAGGAGAATGTAATTTTCCTTTATTTTATCTATCATTAAATTGATGTTACAAGCTATTAGAAGAGTTTAGTTTAGTCAAGGCTGATTTCAAATATAATTCATATTCATGTGGATAGTCAGAGAAGAGAGTGGAAAAGCTCAGTGCCTGTGCACATATCCACAAATACATCCCATGGGGGTTTCTTTCTTTAAAAATCATGAAAACATGCTGGCAAAGAAGGGGCAGAATGTGAAATAGAGAGACTATACATAGAGTTCTAAAGGGGCGATCCCTGCTTCCTATTAAGAGGCAATTCTTGGGGCGCCTGGGTGGCGCAGTCGGTTAAGCGTCCGACTTCAGCCAGGTCACGATCTCACGGTCCGTGAGTTCGAGCCCCGCGTCGGGCTCTGGGCTGATGGCTCAGAGCCTGGAGCCTGTTTCCGACTCTGTGTCTCCCTCTCTCTCTGCCCCTCCCCCGTTCATGCTCTGTCTCTCTCTGTCCCAAAAATAAATAAACGTTGAAGAGGCAATTCTTGATTTAGTGGGAATATTCTACGGTATTTCCTCTTTTTTAAGTTGTAAGTGCAAAACTGTAATGCGTGAGCATCAACATGTGACATCTGAACACATCTGTACAGATTTGAGCATTATAGTCAGGGATACAATGGCCCTCGTCTCTTCCTGGCACCATGTTCAGTGACATCACATGGGTAGTTTGAAATTCACTATGCTGGGAGTCCTGACACCATGGAAGTCGGCAAATGCTACAAATCAGGCTCCCCCTCCCCCAATCTGGTTGTAATTGAACTATAATCAGTGGTATGTATTTACCAACACACCATGGATCATAGCTCAATAAAACTTACAACAAAATTAATGGGACATTAAGTTCATTATTGTTTGCAATGATAACTAAACATAAATGACTTACACACATTCATATACGTAACCAGCTGCCCTTTACTGATCTCTACTACGTGTGAGGCCTTATAGATTGTATCTAGTCCTCATCCGAACCCTGTAAGACACGTGTCACTGTCTCTATTTGATAGGTGAAGAAATGGAGACTCAAACTGAGACTCAAAAGAAATTGTTTGCGGTAACATAACTAGTTAATTGCTCCATCAGGATTTGAACCCAACACAGTCCTTGCCTACAGTGAGTGAGCCCAAGTGTTGCTGAGGTCAGCTCATGAGACTGCAGTGGGGGCATGATGCTGAGAGAAGCAAAAACACCCTGAAGGCTCTTGCGATACTCCAGGGTCCCAAAGTCAGAGACTGAGCCGTCAAATGTCTCATTTCTACAGCAGGGTCCACCCATGGCTCAGGAGTGATAGTAAGACTGCGGTGTTCCCGGGGGCCCAGATTCCCACCTATGCTGGGAGTGAGCCCTCATGAGTCTCCATAGAGCCGAGAAGTAGTTCTGGGGCAGCCTAGCTCCAGGGATTTTCCTGCTGCCCTTGCCTTGAGGGCAACTTTGTCACCAAAGTTTTCCTGTAGACCTCCAACCGCTGATTTTTCTTCTCCTTCAATATCTGTTCTCCCTCTCTCTCTTTTCCCTTCCTTATTTTGTATCTGTGCAGCCCAAATCTTATTCTACCTATTCAACCTCTGCCCACTTTCCCTCACTGTTGCCTAAATTCATCTTTGCTTCCAACAGTATCTCAGCAGAATATGACTCTTCCCATTTTCTGAACATCACCAGGACTTCTCAGAGCAACGGGGTGGAGAAGATTTCTCTTTCTATTGATTTCTATTCTAATGATTGGCCACAGAGTGTTTTTAAGGGGAGAGGTGTCTTTCGTTAAAGAGATGCCTCGGTGGGTGCTTGGGGAGGGGTGTCTGGACTGGCCCACATGCTCCAGGGAAGGGAAGCCACTCTCCGTGATAAATACAGAACAGTTGGAGCTTGAGGGTGGAAACGAGGGGTGGGGTGAATAAGAGCAGAGGTGGGAGGAGGGAGAGAGAAGGTAAACTTGCCTGGGACATTTTGGTAAAGTCTACAAACCTGTGAAAGAGTTGGGTGGGGGAATTTCGCACTTTGATTATGGAAAATGAAGAAGGCCCTGGTTCCATATGGGGGTTGATGTGTGGGAAGGAGGCCGTTAGTTAAGGGGCCCCTGGAATGAGCAGAGACTTCGAGCAGAGCTTTGGGTTTCCAAGGGCCACAGAATGGGTGAGGTGAGGTGGATTCTGGGCCATTTTCTTCATACCCATAAAGATCTGAGGGTCTCTGGCTGGCATCTGAGTTACCTTAGCTTCCAATGGCTCATGGCTTCACCAAACTAACCCGGCCTGCTCTGATCTTGACCAACATCAAACATTCCCTTCTCCCATCTCACCATTTTTCTCCGTGGGCCATGTGTAGGCTCAGGATAGCCAGCTGGTAGTGAGGGGGATGGGGTGTGGAAACTGAGTTACTGGCAGCAAGGAGATTAGGATAGATAGATACAACACCAGAGGTGGAAGAGAGGCAGAGTCCAAGAAAAGAGGGCAATCGGTAAAGAAAGAAGTGACATTTCGTGAACCTCCCTCTGCCAAATGAAATAAAGCAAAACATACATATCCCAAGCCAAAGTTGACACAGAAATAGAAACTTCATCCCCCCCAACAAGAAAACTCCTCTTTCCAGATGGTGATAAGGTGAAGTGAGAGCAGACAAGGATAGCAAGGATGTGGTGATCTGGTTGCGTGGGGTACAAATGGTAATTTGCAATGGCACATTGGGCCCAGGCAACAGTAGATGGCCATGGTGATATCTTATGCCTTACTCAGTTATTCTCATGGACATGCCAGTGAGAACTGAGGTCTTAAATTCTGTCCCCAAGTGTGAAGCTGAAACTGGAAGGCCCATTAAAATGAGCCTTTCTGAGTGCTATGCAGAGATGATAAAGGTGTGGGAATCCTGTCCATGCTAACATCACAAAGAAAGAACTCGGGGATGTTCCTTTTCAAGTCCTGGCTGATGGATTTTGAGGTGGATAGCTGGTTTTAAAAATCGACATTTAAAAATCGTACTTGGGATGTAGGTAAAGCACCTCCAATTCTTCAACCAGCCAGTTGCAAATCGAGGAACAACAGCCCCATTTTTTATGATTTGCCTTAGTCGCTGACAGTGATCCCCTAAACTCTAGAAAGTTGTCACCAACCGTCAGACTGTGGGTCCATAGCCCTTAGAAAAATAACCCCAAAGAGTAGAAATTTCCCACCTCTACCAAAGAGAGAGAGAAAGAGAGATAGAGAGAGAGGTGTTCAACTAAATTACTCAGACTTTGAAAACACAACACCATTTCTCACTTTGCTTTAGTATAGTAATAGTAATTTTAACAAAGGTCATTCTCAAGCGCACAACTGTATAAACTTGCATTCTGAATGGGAAGACTGGAATTTAGGCAGTTGAGCCCTGGGATGGTGTTTATGAGCAAATCCAAGAGAATGCTGTTTGCCAGTTACGTTCTAGTTGACATCACTCTGCCTGGCATCTCCATTTGCCAGGTGTATACAACATGATCTCAATCAGTGAAAGTATATCCCATGCCTTTACCATGTTTGTGAACCAGAAAGAAGAATATCCACACCGAACGAGAATGAATTCCAGAGAAATTCAAAGAGATTTATTGGGCTGCCATTTACTCGCTGTAAAATTGAGCTTGTGATGGTCTCTCCCTCATAGGGTTTTTGGGAGAATCAAAATATGATCAGGCTCGTAAAACTTTAGCCAAGAGCCTGGCACAGAGAATACACTCAGGAAATGGAACTAGAACTTTTATTAATAAGTGATGGGAAGTTTCCATGGTGTGGGAAATTTAAAAATGAATACAGCACAGTCCTTCCTTTAAGAATCACACCAAGGAGGGAGTAGAGGAAGGCAGGCCGGCAGATAATTATGATATATAGCACATAGTAAATACAATGAACAATAAATAATAGGAGTGTATATTGGGTGCTACTGCAGGAGAAGCTTCAGTGCTCCGAAATGGGGAATCATTAAGGGTGAAAGGACCATCTACTTGCATTAAGCCTGTGGATGTGAAAGACTAGGTCCTAGGAAGGCCAGCGCTGTCATTCTGCTGTCCTAATGATGGATGGGGATTTGTGAGCAATTGAATTGAACCTCTGCCATTACTATCGATTGTTGGGATAGACTTCTCGATCGGAGCCAGTGGGCCACAGTCTGGGTCGGTGGTCACACTGACAGAAGGTTTGTGACCTTTCGTGGGCTTCCCATGTGCCTTGCACACGCCCATCTGCCAGGGACCTAGGATCAAGCTGGCAGTAAAGGACTTGGGGAAATGAGGATTGAATTAAGTGACCTCAGATCTAAGCCAGCTGTGGCGAAGCCTCTTCCTTCATTTGAGGAGGAATTTTTCTCATTTCCAAAGCTTTGCAGGCAGTTAAGGCACAGAGGTGGAAATGAGATGCATAGAGGTTTAAATAGAAGCCCCCGCTGCCTTGTTCTTTGACCCCGAGCAAGTTATTCACCCACTCTGAACCTCAGTTCCCTTGTCCACAAAATAGGGAGAACGAAACTGACCTCATTAGGATTTGGGGGCTTTGTTTTTAATAATAGCTTTATTGGGATATAATTTACGTACCATAAAATTTGCCCTTTTAAAGTGATTTTAGCGGTTTTTCATATACTTCCAGTGTGCCACCGTCAGCACTATCTAATTTTAGAACATTTTCATCACCCCCCAAAAGAAACCTATACACATTAGCAATCACTTCCCATATTTCCTTTCCCCCAATCCTTGGCAACCACTAATCCACTTTCTGTCTCTATGGATTTGTCCACTCTAAACATTTCATACAAATAAAATCACACGATGGGTGGTCTTTTAGGACGAGCTTCTTTTCCTTAACATGATGTTTTCAAGATTCATCCATGTTGTAGCATGTGTCACTACTTCATTCCTTTTTCTTGCTGAATACTCTTTCATTGTGTGAATATATCATATTTTATCTATTCATCCAATACGTTGGTGGGCATTTGGGTTATTTCCACTTTTTTGACTGTTGTGAATAATGCTATGAACATTAGTATACAAACTTGTTTGTGGATATATGTCTTCATTTCTCTTGGGTATATACCTACGATGGAATTGCTGGATCATCTACAGACTCTGTGCTTCACTTTTTGCGGATCTATCTGATTGTTTTCCAAAGCAGTTGCACCATTTTATAATCCTGCCAGCAAAAAATGAGGCTTCCCTTTTTTTTTTCAGATCCTCAACAACACTTGTTATTGTGTGTCCTTTTGATCTTAGCCATCCTTAGTGGGTGTTGAATGGTATCACATAGTGATTTTGATTTGCATTTCCCTAATGACTAATGATGTTGATCATCTTTTCATGCACTCATTGGTCATCTGCATATTTTCTTTGGACAAACATCTATTCAACTGCTTTGCTGATTTTTAATTGGGTCATTTGTCCTTTTATTGTAGAGTTTTAAGAGTTCTTTGTATATTCTGGATATAAGTCCCTTTGCATGATACATGATTTACAAACTTTTCCCCCCTATTATGTGGATTGTCTTTTCACTTTTCCTGATGTGTCATTGGAAACACAAAAGCTTTTAATTTGAGTGAAGTCCAATTTATTTTTTCTTCAGAAACTTGTACTTTTGGTGTCATATCTAAGAAACCATGGCTTAACCCTACGTCTTAAAGATTTACTCCTATGTTTTCTTTGAGGAGTTTGGTAGTTTAGCTCTTACATTTAGGTGTTTAACCCACTTTGAATTTTTGTGTGCAGTGTAAGGTAGGGTTCCACTTTTATTCTTTTGTACATAGATGGATATCCAGTTGTCCTGACATCATTTGTTAAGAAGAAAATCCCCTCTTTATTTAACTATTTTGACACCCTTCATTAGGTTTTGAAGAATACATGACCTAATTTATGTGAAGTTCTTGGCATATGATAAGTTTTAATACATGGTAGCTATTACTATTATAATCATTACCATTCGGCTCATGGGTAAATTTCTAATCAAAATATGATAGATTATAGTTCTTCTCTACTAATCTTACTACTAGAAATTCCAGCAAATAGGAAAAAAGAGTAAGTGGCAGCAATTAGCTTGAAATCTTCTATGTAAGGTTTGCAAATCATAATCATGTTTATTTAGCAGCTAACATGTGTTAGTACTTCCTATGCACCTGACACTTTATTTCAAGCAACTCAATAAGCTCTCACCACAACACTATGAGATAGGTACTTTTTTAATCTCTTTTATTCTGCTGAGGAAACTGAGAGCAGTCAAGGTGCCAGTTCAAGGCTGTAAAAGTCCTCGCAAGTAGCAAGCCACAGAGTGTGTATTTGAATTCAGACAGTCCCTGATGGCCCGGGACACGGTCTCAGTAGACATGGTGAGCGTGAGAATGAGAGAAACATGGAATGTCATGTGCATTGACTAAACGAGCAAGAAGGTGGTTAAGAACCCATTCTTGGGGTTCAGCCCTCAGCTTGGCCACTTACAAACTGTACAACATCAGGTAGCTCAGATTCTTTAACATAAAATGAGGATAATTAGGCTTATCTCATGGGCTCATTGTGAAGAATAAAGGAGTTACTATATGTAAAGTTCTTAGAACAGTTCCTGGCACATGGGGAGTGCTCAAAATTATCAGCTGTGATACTGATAAAGAGCTTGAACCTGATTCCACGCTTCTTGTTGCAGAATTATTCCTAGTGTCAGGCCGGCTTCATGGGTGAGCAACCTGTGCAGCCATACAGGGCCCTATGCTCCAAAGGGCCCTGGATTTGACTTAATGCTCTCTTGTCACCATATTGAAATTTTCAATTATTTTTGAACACGGGACGTTTCCATTTTGCCTTGTGGCCCACAAATTATGTAGCCAGCCCTGGGTGGGGCATAGGTCTGGCTTTGGCCAGAAGAGTTCTCTCCCCCTACCCAGTGATGCCCAACATGGTACATGGAGGGGTATCTCTTCACATACACACACACATACACTCACACGCGCGCGCGCACACACACACACACACACACACACACACTTCAGAAAGAATCTCCTTGGTTGCTATGAGCTTTAGTGGATCTCAATGTGGAAGATAGTAGTGTTCAGTTTAATTACCATGTCAGCAAGGCCAATGCGTACCCACTTGACATTCCTGATTTATTACCTAAAAATGAATGCAATGCATAGTGGGCCCCAAATCCTGCCTCTATTATTGGACTGAAAACCTCCATTGACTTCAGCTGGCAGCCTGCACCACTAATTGAGGACAGAGTTTGGCCCCATGGGTTTTATATAGAACATTTTTCTTTATTTCTTGTTTTCATGGGTGTGTGTTGTGGGCTGGGGATTATTTTTATGTTTTTCCACTTCCTGATTAGTTTTAGGACTTGTTTATTTGGAGACTGCTTTAATAAATTTGCACAGCGGGGTGAGTTAGTAACAGGGTTTGGTGTATTTAACCAGGAACCACCTTCTTTTCAGTTTGGTTTTTGGTATTTAACTCCAGGGCACAGTCACTCCGTTTCAGAACCAAATCTCTGCCAAAGCTCACCTATCCCTGCTCTGGAGAGGCGATGGTAGCTTACTCCGAAGGCAAGCCTCTGCTCCCACACAGAACTACACCACAGCATCCCACCATGGCACTTTTAAAGTGTTCTTGATGTAAATGGCATTTCCCTGTCTCCTCTTCTAGATTGTGGGTACGCAGCAGGCAGGTACTCGGTCATCAGTGTGGTTTCAGTGTCTAGCATAGCTCCTGTCACAAACACCTTCATCTGAGAAATATTCCCTGAGCATCTTCTATGTACCAGATAGAGTAGGTAGGACAAGATAAATGAGGTCCCTGCTTGAGAGGGGTTTCCATTCTATGGGTGAGACACAGGTACAAGGAAGCAGACGATTGTAGCAATCATTGTAGAGTAAGATTGTTATTAAAAAATACAATTAGAGGGTGTGATAGAATGACTGATTGCATGTGTGTGTGTGTGTGTGTGTGTGTGTGTGTGTGTATGTGTGTGTGTGTATGGTTCGTCAGGGGAAGATTCCCGGAAGAGAAGACTTCTGAATTGAGATGTGAAGGCAAGAAGGAACCAGCCACATGCAGATAATCATTGCAGGCTGAGGGAGCTGCTGATGCAAAGGCCCCAGAGCAGAAAGGAGCTTGGCTGTGAGGGGCGGAGGGGAGGCCCAAGCCTAGTGAACATGAGGACAATGGTGAGAGATGAGCCTGACCAGGTAGGCATGTCCCAGATAATGCTGCCTTGGTAAGGAATTCCATTTATTCTGAGGACATTGGGAACCTTAGGGAGGGGCATACTCTGACTATATTTTCAAAGAGCCCTCTGGCTGTTTTGTGGAAAAGGAGCTGGGGGCAGTGTGGGCAAATTTGGAAGCAGAAAAACCACTCAGGGGGCTTTTGTGTTAATTTGTTGAACTGAATGGATTACTTGCAGAAAGACGTTGGTGCTGTCCTTGCCAAAGCTGGCAGCAGAAAGTGGAAGCGGAGGAAGAGATTAGGGTTCAATAGCCTCTTACCGTGAGAGCCAATAGCGAGGTGACGTTCCCCTTGACTGCGTCCTTGCATCTACATTTCCAGGAAACATCAGGAGCCCCAGATCATGTCCCTGTGATCCTGGTAGGATGGGAGTTTTGGGGAGTGAAGAGTCTGGCTGGAAACGAGGAGGGAGGAATCACACACACAGCATGACTTAGCTAAGGAGGGAAACTGGAGGGAGGAGGGCATTTCCAGGCAGCAAGACGGGGTGGCCATGAGCTGGAGCTCGGGGGACGATGGCGTGAAGCGATAGATTGTTTAATAGCGAGTGCATGGCGGTGCTATCAGCAATGTAGAGCCGGGCCTGCCAGTGCTGCACATTGGAACTTATTTAAAGAGGCTATTGTAAAAGTCTCCGAGCCAGTTAATTACCAGTTTTTGTTATGTCAGGAGCTCCTTGAGTAAAAGCAGAAAGAAACCATTCATGAGTATGTTCCAGTTCTGTAGTTTAATGGGACAAGTGAAAAAAAAAATTAAAAAACTGATAAAATGATTTAGTTCATGGCAGGGTTGAAACCCCTCAAAAAAAAAAAAAAAAAGGCTGAAATTACATATTGTGCTCGCCCTCCTCCTATAGGAGCCATTCAAAGGGCTGCAGACTTAATTGGACTAATGACCCATTGCTGTTATGCATAAAACTCAGGTGCCGGTAGAAAACCGACAAGGCCGAGGGAACGGCGTGTCGCTGTGAACCCAGGTGCACGTGATGACCCAAACGGGCTTTTCCAAACACGCTGGGGAAAGGGGGAAAAAGTTGTAAGCTGCTTGTGCGCACAGCTGGGGCGGCTCCTGGGAGCAGGTTCCACTCCATCTTGTGGTCCAACGGCCCAGCTTGCTGAAAACAAATGGAAAAAGTCCACGTGTTCAACTGAAGACGATTGGGAAGGGGCGGGAAGTGCAGATGAGAGGGCCCAACGAGGCAGAAGGGAATGCTTTTAAAAGGTGCTGTACCTGGGCCAAGGCTCTGGTCCAACATGGCGACGTAGGAAGGCTCTGAACTCACCTCCTCCAGGGGTATACCGACCCCAACCCTCTTTATAGACTGGCTCCCCCTGAAGAACTGACGGCTGACTGAACAGCTTCTGCACAACAAAGGAGACCACAGAGAGAATGGCAAGAGCTAGAGACGGGTGATGAAGGGAGCCTGCACCTGGACACTGGGGACTGACGTGGCAGGACAGGATTGAGGGAGCAGAGCAGATCTGCCTGCCACGTGAGCGCCCGGCCCCTGCCCACAGGAGATGCCATGGGGCATAGAGAAAAAGCTGGGGTTTAACAGACCAACTAGATAGAATACAGAAGAGCCAGCCGTATGTCTCTGCCCACAGAGAGGAAGCTGCTGGAACTGTCTGTGGATCGGAGGGGCTGGTGAGTACCATGGTTTACAGTGCCCTTCCACTTTGATAGTGTGTAGTGTAGACAGAAGCAGGGTTCTGGGTGACCCAGCCAGCCGCCTCAGTGAGTTCCAGAGCAGCACATACGGGGATACCGCTGGTCAGTGCCCACTACAGCTCCAGCTGTCAAATTAGGTCACAGGGGCACAGGCACCCCAGAACACTCCAGGCCTGCACCACTTCAGCTCCAGATGGCTTGCTAGGGCACCCCAGAACAGAGCACTCGGGACCTCCTGGCTCTCACCTGCTGAGCTCCAGCCACCCTGCCAGCATGCCTCTCCCCCTGCCCCGACCTCGTACAGAAAGCCCTGGACACCTGGCGTGGACTCACTTCAGCCTCAGCTATCCTGCCAGTGTGCTCTCTGTGTGGAGAGCCCCAGGAATCCCTGGCCCACGCCTACTTCAACTCTGGCCATTGCACCAGGGCAGCCCCCGCACAGAGTACTCCGGGACCCCCAGCCCATGCCAGCCACAGCTCCAGTCAGCTTGCCAAAGTCAACAGACACACATAGTCTACACAGGAGATGACCATACCCAAGATGATGCCTTCAAATTTAGAAGAAACTGCTCTGCTTAATTCTTAGACACAAGCACAGAAAGTCAAGCAAGATGGAGAGACAGAGGAATATGCTTCAAATGAAAGAACAAGACGAAAACCTCAAAAGAAGAGCTAAACGGAACAGAGATAAACAATACACCTGCTAAAGAGTTCAGTGATTGTAAAGATGCTCACCAGGCGGGAGAGAAGAGTAGAAGAAATCAGTGAGAACTTCAAAAGAGAGAGAATATAAAAGGGAACCAATGAGAGTTGAAAAATACAATAACTAAAATGAAAAATACACTAAGGCTGATCAATATTAGGTTAGTGGATGCAAAAGAATGAATCAGCAAACTGGAAGACAAGTTATGGAAAGCACCCAAGCTGAACAGCAAAAAGGAAAAATAATTTTAAAAATGAAGATAGGTTAAGAGATCTTTTGGACAACATCAAGCAAACAAACATTCTCATTATAAAGATCCTAAAGGAGAAAAGAGAGAGAAAGGGGCAGAAAACTTATATGAAGAAATAATAATTGAAAAGTTCCCTAACCTGGGGAAGGAAATAGACATTCAAGTTCAAGAAGCACAGAGAGTTTAAAACAAGATGAACCTAAGGATGTCCATACCATGACATACAACTACAGTGTCCAAGGTTAGAGAGAAAAAAATCATGTAACAAATGTAGTTGTACGAACTGAACACATTTGAGAAGAAGAAGAGGCCGAGTATTTAAGACATTCTGGACTAGGAAAAAAAGACATTTGGGACTAGAAGACATTCCTGTCTGGGGTTCTAGTTCTTCACCTGGGTTGGTTAACTCAAGTCACTGGGGATGTATCAATACCCCAATGCTGATGTCTGGAGCGGTAGTTGGAGAGAGCATGACTCACATGGAGATTGCCTCCAGATTTTACTCCCTCCCAGTACTGGAGTTAAATAGACCTATGTTCTGATCCTGGTTCTGGCACTTACAGGTATGTGATACTGGGTCATTTATATTACCTTCTGATCTATCAAATAGAGATAATGCAGAGCTCATCTAGGATACTGAGGTAGCTTTCATCTATTGAATTGCTAGGGTTTCTCACATACCCCAGACATAGGCCTGATATTAGTGATTATGTTTCATGTAACATTTAGAGATGAATTCCATTGAACATTTTGAAGTCACCCTATTATCAGATACCTTTGTCAGTAACTTAGGTGAAATATCAAAAGAGCTAGAATAGCTGGAATATCATTTATAATGCCTTGTTTTCTCTTAGCATACTTTGTAGTTACTAACAATATATTCTCCAGATCCCTCCGAAACAGGTGTCTTATACTTTCTCATTCTCATTGTTTTTCAAATAGGCAGGTAGTAGGCCCTTCAAAGGTATATGTATGGAGACGAAGGGCTGAATTCTTTAGACCATCTGTGGCCCAACTGGGACTGTCAGTGGGCTGCCTGGCATGTTAGGTCATGATCATCCCTGCATCTCCTGCTTCAGGCCCTCTTCATTACCACTTCCTCAAATGGGCAATAGTCCACTCCAAAAATAATAATGGTTTCACTGTGTCCCCACCTAGATTAAGGTTATGTACCCGCATCAGAAAGAAGGCAGGCGCCCACAGGCATAGAACGAGGTGAGAGATGAATGAAGTGAGGGATGGGCTTGTGAGGCTTTGTCAGTTGTCTTGACAACAGTGTTTTACAGATGTGCGCACGCTGATCTGCATGATTTAAAGCAATGAAGTCATTTTGTATTTTCTCTTTTCATTTTGCGTTTCCAGGGAAGGGCCTGTCAGTAGGCTAGGCTTATTGCCATGGGGGACTATCAGATCAGAGGTGGTCTAACAACTGGCTTGATTTGCTCCTGAGATTCTTCGTAGAGACTGGGGTCCACACTTGCTGCCTCAATGTTTCTCCTCTTCCTCACTCCATCTGCTGCTGCTAAATTCACTGATGAGGAATTACTGCCAAGTCTGATGGGCAATGGTCCTCACTTTGACCTTTCTGAGGACTCTGACTCTGCCCGCAAAGTTTCTCTTCTCCAGACTGTTTCTCTGTTGGCTTCTAGGACACCACATTTTCTTGCTTGCCCTCCCCTCTGTCCAGTGTCACACTTCCCCGGGACCCTGAGCTCAGGTCTGTCGCTCTTCGGTTGAGTTCTCTCTGGGATTCTCAGTTTCAACATGGCCTCAAACACCCATAACCCATGAATCTTTACCTCTGGCCTTTGGTAGCCCGGACATGATGTCTCCAGCTATCCAACACCCCCTCAGCTACTTATTCCTGTGCCTGGTCATTGCCAAAATGAGAGCTCTTCTATAATCTCAAAATAATGTGCTTGCTTTTGGTCCCCACCTCCTGTCTTTCCAGCTCATTTTCTGTAGCACCCCCGCCTGAACAATCCCTTGGCCACCAGGACCATACTCTATTGATTCTTCCACAGTTTCACTGTCCCTCACTTCTTTGATGTCCTCATTCTTCTTACTGGCCTTAAATTCCATGCTCAATCATCATAATTAACATCCTGCCACATACTGTTGACCCCTTTCCCCTCTCTCATTTCCTCAAACTCATTTGGTAAAACCACAATATTGGTTAAAATCAATTCTCTTCCATGCAGCCGAATATGACTGGAGAAACACACAGCCATGCAGACAGGTTTCACTTTAAATTCATGACCATGAACCTTTAGTGGGTCCTTAATGCTTAGTTCCTGGTCCTTTTGTTCTCTCGGTTAACTAATTTCCTCACCCCACACTCACTCTCAGCTAATGGCCTTGCTTCCGACATCACTGAAAAAATTGAAGCCATCCAAGGAGAAAGTCCACAGGTTCCCACCCCACCTCCACCCACTTACTGCCATCTATGCCCACAGACTTAGCCTTGCAGGCTGTTCCTGCAGATGAGCTACCTGTGCTCCCATCTGCAGCCAGTCCCTCTGCCTGTGCTCCTTATCCTGTCCTGGTCATCTACTCAAGGGTACTGCTCTAGCATCTCTCCTTTCCCTCCCACATCTTCGATATCTGACTCTCCACTGGGGTATTCCCATCAGCATGGCTCCTAATTCACTCATAGGAAAAGACAGAATCCTTACAGTGGCCTGTGTGGCCATAATCTGACTCCCCATCAGCTCTCTGACCACATCTCCTATGTCTCTCTCCTCGCTTACTTTATACCACACTCCCTGAACTCCTTGCTGGTCCTCCAACCTCAGGGTCTGAGGCTTCCTTCCCTGTCCGGAAGCTCTTCTCCAAGTCTGCTTGGCTCCTCCCCTATCTGCTTCAAGTCTTTGCTCAGATCTCACTTCTCAGGGGGGTCTTCCCTGACCATCCTCGTTAAAACCACAAATTCTGTCTGCCCAACCTCTGCACTCCTGATCCTCCTTATTCTGCCCTGCTCTGTTTTTGTTTTTGTTTTGGCTTATTATCTATCTTCTTATATAGTTTGCTTCTTTATTAGGTTTATTGTTACTTGCCTGCCTCTGCATTAGGGTGTAAGCTCCTTAAGGGCAGGCATCTTAGATTTGTTCACTGATGCATTCCAAGCACCTGGAAGAGTACCTGGCACAGAGCAGGAGCTCAAGAAATTTGGTAGAGGCTGACTGCCGGTGCTATCCATGTAGATATTCTCTCTTCCTGTATTTCTGGCTGAATTTCCTACACTATTCATATAATGAAAACCTGCCGTTTCTCATACAAACCACAGTCCTTCCTCTCCACCACTCCATGAGATTAACTTATGTTCCAGTCACACAGACATTCTGGCCATTGATTGCATATGCCAAGCTCTTCTGTGCCTCCAGAGTTCTGCTGTTGATCCTTCCCCCTGAAAGCTTGTCCGCAAAGTTTCCCTTGTCCAATGTGGACTTCTACTCAAGGGTCGGCACAAATAAGCTCTCTTTTGTGATGGTTTCCTGGGAATTTCAGGCCTTTGCTGGGCTCCCAGACCACCTTGTGTGTCACTTTATTACAGAGGAATAGACTGTCTTCCTCTTCTTTGTGGTTCCAGTGTCTCCTCAGTGCTTGGCAGTGTGTGAATGAGTGAGTATACACTTAGTTGTCCCCCACCCCCAGCTTTGTTGAGATAGCAACATATAATACTAAGTTTAAGGTGTACGACATAATGATTTGATATCTGTACATTATTTCAAAAGTACACAATAAGTTCATGAGCAATAGCTAGCTTCAGGAGTAGTTGGACCTAGCACTTCAATAATGTTTATCATTTCTCTTCTCTGCATGCCTACGCTTGGCTTAATTCTCAGGAAGTTTCTCTCCATGAATAGCCAAGATGGCTGCTGGTAGCCCCAAATAATTGTATTTCTCAAGAATTATACCATGAAAGAGCGATTGGTCTGACTGAGTCATATGCCCACCTCTGAGGTCATCACTGAGTCTATGGGGCTGGAGGATTCTATCAACTAGGATTAGGTTTACACAAGGCCCTGTGTTGTGGGGAGGACAATTTATGGACATGCTGGCCCAAACTAAGCTGCGTGGGTTGAGCCATATTATTATAGAATGGGTGAAGGATAAAAGAGGAATAAATAATGAAGATTCACAACAGAAGCATTCAAAAAAAGCTATCAGACTAAGTAGAACAAAGAACTTCCGCCCTTTTTGCTCCACAAATATACGTTCAATAGATGGCCATTCTGTCCCTTACTTGAATCTTCTCAACTACCTGGCTTTCCTCATTTCATCAATTTCTAGATTTCTAATCACTGAACCCAAGAACCATATGTTCAATACCCTGATAACAGTGATCATTGGCTTGATGGGTGATTGAAATCCTACATCCTTGTTTTTCCTTATCTGCCACATCCCATTGCTGATCCCTGGGTCAGAATCAGTCATGTCTTGGATGTGACAGGGTTAGCACCTCTGTTTTTGGTATACTGTTTAGCATAATTTTTTGATATGTCAGAACACCAAAGTAGTGTTTTGTGTGGTAAGATGATGAATGAGGATTATGGTTAGTACTTTGTTTTTTTTGAAAATTGTTTCTTTTGCTAAATCTTTTGATTTAGAACTATTAATATTTTGTAAAAATTTTTTTTCAGATAATATATGTTAATTGAAGAAAATCTAGAAAATATAAAGGAATATGAAACAGGAAAAAAAAATGGATATTTGCTTACCCTGGTGAGAATAATTATTAAAATTGTTTTATATTTCTTGCTAGATTTTCTTAATGCAGGAATATGTCTATATGTGTGTATAATTACAAAATTCTCTATATACATCATTTAAACCTACTCATCTGCTTAATATAACTTAATATTTCTTGTATCACTAAATATTCTTCTAAAATATGATTTTTAATGTTCAGAGTCCATATATATGGCTATTGCTAAACTTACTTAATTTTCTCTATTTTGGTTATTTTGGTTGTTTACAGTTTTATATTGTAAATAATACTGTAATATGCATCTTTGATTTTTCAAATCTTTGTGTTTTTATACAAATTCCTGGACATTGACTCCTGAACTGTTTTTAGGATTTTTGCACATAGTTGGAGTTAATTTCAGAAAATTAATGCACCTACCGAGAATGCACGAGCGTATACATTTCCCTGTATTCTCTTCAACACTGAGTAGTAACATTTAAAAATTGCTGATTTCATGGGGGAAAGAAAGCATCTCATTTTTGTTTTAATTTATATACCTTGATCACTGGTCAGTCTGTCCATTTTCTTTCCATTTATTGGCTATTTGTGTTTCTTCTGCAGAGTATCTGCTCATTGGCTCTGCCTGTGTTTCTTTTGCTGTTATTGTCTTTTCTACTTTGAAGGAGTCTTTTGTGATACACCATTTGGTGGAACACCACACATTGGCCAACAGAGAGAACTACTAGGTTTTGCAGTTGCCTTATCTATAAGATGGGGTAATATTAGATGGATCCATAGTCTTTTTTAATAGATCAAAATATTTAAATCTTAGCCATTTCAGACAATTCAACCCATAGACTTTGCCTTGCATGTCTCATGGGGAGTTTAAGAGACTCAAATAAGGGGAGTATGCAAATACTTTATGAGCAACAGGCATGAAGCAAAGTAAGGAACTCACTAGTACATCCATAGTAATCTAGGTACAAGCCATTTTACCTATGGTGTTTCACCTATTTCTCACCACAACCCTGCTAAGTATATTTAGCAGATGAGGACACTAAGGCTCTGCCAGTTTAAGTCCTGTGACTCATAAGGAGCAGAGCCAGATGTTAGCCTGGGACATTGGGCCCCCTGGCTGGTGATCTCTCTACTATGAGATCCTACTTTCCTCCAAGGCCAGAAACGGATTTCCTCCCAGGTATAATCTACTTCTGTGGCATGCTAAGCAATGGACATCAGCCAAAGCTGTGCAGACACAGTCTGGATCAGCATGGTGACCAACTAACTCTCATTAACAACATAAAGAGCATTATTGAATGTGATTATTTTCTTTGGAGATGATTGTGTTTCAGAGACTTGCAATTTTGGGCACCTATGAATGTGTTTGGTTCATAAGGCTAACTGCTATAATGATTTGGAATCATGACCATCTTGGGTAATTCCTTAGGTCATTTTCATTTACAGTTGCCTAGGTTATGACAAGGCAGATTCACATCCCTTATAATGCAATTGGGAGAATAATGCTTTTAGAATTCTGAAATTTCCAAAGAGGTATCATGTGCTTCATAGTCCCTTACCTCTCCATCTGGGCTTGTGAGAATAAACAAAATCCCTAGAAGAATAATATTTCTAGAAATATGAGGAAAAACTTAATTTCTTTCATTTTATATCCAGATGTTTTCCAGCAGGAAAGAAAATCTCCATAGAATGTAAGATTCCCAAACAAATAAAACTTCCAAAAGAATTTTCCTTTTAGCAGATCTCGTTGTATTACTTGCAAACTAGCTGGTGAATAAAAGATGCTTTGAAGTTTGCATAGTCAATTAAAAATATTTCTTAGGGATGAGCAGATGCATTCATAATCTATCAACAGGTATTTTTCTTGATCATCTCCTGTGCTTAGTTCATCTTTATATGTAGTACTTTAGTAACCAAAGCTGCCTTTAGAATTCATGAACAAGCCCTAGACCAGGCAGTGTGGAGACCATTGACTGAGGTGGCCTTGCAAATTAGGAAGGGGATTAACTCTAAGGCAGAAACCTGTAAATTCCACAAAGGAGCAACATACAAAATCCTGTGGGAGTAAAAGTGGGAAGGGGTCATCTTTGCCTGTGGAGACCAGGGCAGACTCTGAGGAGGAGGTGGCATATGGGATGGGAAGGCTTTGGGCAGACTGAGAATGGAGGTTGGGGATCCCAGGCAAAGGAGATAACAGAAGACAAGTCAAGGGGGTCCCAGTGATATGGGGCTAAGGTGGGGTGGGGTGGGGTGCAGTCAGGCTGGGCTGGTAAGTGGGAGGGAAAGCGGGTATTCAGGCCACAGGATGGGGCTCTGGCAAATGAACCTCCCGGGGTGCTGCCATCCACCTTGCTTCTTGCCAAATCCCCGTCCCTGGCCCAGTGCCATTCAAAGGAGGTGCTTCCGGTTATTGATAAACTCAATAAATGAGCAAGTGAAAGAACAAAGACCAGAGGAGCCATAAAGGAGGACAAAGCCTTCAGGTTTATGGCAGCGCATTCTTTTGTCTAATTCACTCTCGGAGTACTTTGTAAGTTGGTATATTTATCTCTAATACAGTAGAATCTCCCTTTCCAGACTGGTGGTTGGTTACCCGAAAAAAAAATCAGTTAAAAGGAGTATTATAGAAAACTGTGCACTTATGGCCTTAAATATTTTTATTTTATCTTAACATACATAAATGAACTTTTACTTACTAGCTCTCTTGCTTGCTCTCTCTCTCTCTCTCTTTCTCTCTCTTAATATAGAGCCAAGGCCTTTTCTTTGAGTAGGGGTCCACTGATTGAAGCTTCCCCAGTAGTTTTGCATAGACACATTATAACCCAATGCCTATGATTTCCAGCTTGGTTTCTCTTAATGTAGGAAACAAACTGAAAGCAATCCGAATGCAGGGCCATTTTGAATTTTTACTATCTTGCCCCAAATATTTACAGTTGTTTTGTCCACATCTCATTGGACAGCATTTTTTGTTTTTAGCAACTGCTTTTACCAAGTGTTTCCAGATTATTCTAGTTTAGTTTTCATTTCTTTTTTGTTCCTGGAGCTCCTATTTCATCAGGTTACATGATATTGACCAAAATTATGTAATTATAATCTCAAAGGAATTTGGAATAAGGAGTCTAAACAACAACAACAACAACAACAACAACAACTGACTCTTGATCGGCACACAATTCAGACTGTAGGAGTAGAAACCTGCAGGTAACTAGAGCCATTCCTGTGTTCAAACGCTGAGGTCCTCAGTCAGTGCATGCCCCAGAGGGACAAGAGAGTGTCTGTGAACCGAGCAGCTGGCTAGTCTGGGGTGAGAGAGCTTCTAGGGTTCTACGAGCACCTCTTCCCACAGTACACTGAAACCTTAACCAGACCGCATGTGTGTCCTGCACGCTTGGTGTAAGGCTGATCTGTCTTAGGGTTCACCTGAGGCGCTTAACCTTAGAAGTGCCAAGAAGATGCTGCTCTAACACTTAAACTTATCACAGAGTCCCACGGGGTGGCCTTCACAGCAGGCGTTGGAGTGAAACTCTGGGGTGTGTAATTGTTTCAGCATAAATCTGTCCATAGTGGGGAGGAAGTCTCTTGGGGATCATGGAACAGTGCTTGGCATGTTGCTAATATGTATTAAATAGCTCCAAATAAAAATGGACATGGTTTCCTGCTACACTAGGCAGATTGCTTGGCTCTCTGGGAGTTGAGTACTTGCAGGAGAAAAATGAAGGTTTCCAAGACTCTTGACTAGTGTCCTAGCAAATTTCATTTTCCCTTGTCAAGATGGCTGGTTTCCTGCAGGAAGGAAGGGAAGGCAGGCCCACCTGAGCAGGCCAGGCCAATGCCATAAACCCTGATGATTCTTGTCCTGCACAAAGCAGGCACAGTGACCCCCTGGGAAGAGAATCTGGGTCTGGGTCAGGAGCCAACCATCCTATTCATTCTTGTGCCAAATTGGCCACATATGCTAAAGAAACTCCTTTGATCCATGAATGCCCACATTTTTCCCCCTGTAAACTGAGGGTAAGTTGAAAGCATTTGTGGAAGTCCTTCGCTGTCCACGTCATGTACGATTCAGGGCCAAGAACCATGCACTCATCTGCCTCCTTATCCTCTCTTCACTTGGAGTAACTGAGCAAGACCTGACTAATTCTGGTCTCCCAGTGATCCACCCACAAGAGTTCATTAGTGCCTCTGCCCTCAAAATGACTCTACACCTCAGGATTACCCTTGGAGCATGAAGATCATTGCCTAGAAAAATTTTGGGGGGGTCGGTCAGGGGGTTGAAATACTGAGGTTGTTTTGATTTGCTCTTCTATCTTCTGACTGCTCTGAGGATTTTTAAGATCCTTTGTACCTACGCCCTCCTCTGAATACCCAGCACCTCCGTCTTCCCAAACTTCCGCCACTGAGCACATGTATAGAGCCTCCCCTCATGGAGCAGTGTGGCCTTACCCTGCTCACCTATGGAGTTGTGAAGTCAGGTGGCAGAGCAGGAAAAACCACTCAGCTAGTGACTCCAGGAGCCCTGGGCTTTGTGATCTCCACCCCCCTCCCCCCCGGAAACGCCATGCTGCCCCATAAGGGGGAGTGGAGTCAAGCACAGGGGTGAGTCAGCTGGTAAAACGTTCCATTACAGTGTATGAAATGCCCCCACCATTAAAACAAGCAAAACCAAAGTAAAACATTGGTGAACAAAGAAATGATTTTTTCCGAACAAACGGACGGTGTTTGCATCTGATAAGGAACAAGTGAACCTGTAGTTCTTCCTGTTTAATAGTGGCACGGGCCCAGAAAAGTGTTTAGAATGTGTTTCTGGAAGTTGTATACAACAAGGCTTTCTGTAGAGCCACCTTTGAGACCTGGGGTTGGGGTGAGGAGGATTAGGAAGTGGAGACCCAGGGAGGGAGCTGAGGACTGGCAGGGTTGGGAGGGCCCCAGGCATCCTGGACCAGGTGACACTGCCATCTGGCTCCAGTTTCGTGGGCTTTGGAAAGCAAGTCGTGTTCTGAAGGCAAGGCAAGGAGGTTCCCAGTGCCAGGGAACGGGGTAAATGAGAATTTGTCTCTAGGCCACGGATTCTGGAATTTCCCATAATTAACATTCCAGCTGAACATTCAAAAGGCCTAGGCTCTTGGTAGGCCTGTAAATTAAAGCAGGATCAACTATTTAGAGTCTAGTTGGGAGAGTAATGGTCTAGGAAACCATTTCATTTGTTATCTGTGAATGGTGACTCAGTTTTTGCATTTGTAAAGTGGCAATAGATGAAGAAGTTTAAAAAGTGTTACTGCTGACAAGGATCTTAGAATTAATGTAGTCGAATTCCTTTGTTTTAGAGAAAAGATCCTGAAGCCAGACAGGTGAAGCTTGTTACTTTTATAATATTAATAATAATAGAACTGACTGTACTGAATGAGTTAAGTGTAGAAATTCATTTAATTTTCACAAATTCTTTCTAAAAAGCTGTAACTATTATCCCTACCTCACAGATGAGTAAACTGAGACTTAAGAAGGTTGAGTACCTTAGGGGTGCTTGGGTCGCTCAGTCGGTTGAGCGTCTGACTTCGGCTCAGGTCGGGATCTCGCAGTTTGTGAGTTCCAGCCCCAGCGTCGGCCTCTGGCTGACAGCTCAGAGCCTGGAGCCTGTTTCAGATTCTGTGTCTTCCCCACTCATCCTCTGTCTCTCTCTGTCTCTCAAAAACGAATAAACGTTAAAAAAAAAATTAAAAAAAAAAAAAAAGAAGGTTGAGCACCTTGCCCAAGGTCATGCAGCAAGTAATGGGCACAACTAGGACTTACTATCAAGTCTAGTGGATTCTAGATTCCAAGATCTTAGAGAAAGAACTCGTAGCAGCACACGCAGAAAACTTTTCTGTTTTATATCTCAAGGGTCTGAAGAGAACCATAAAGGTGAAATGTGAGGAAGAAAACGGTGCTTTTTAAAGCAACCCCATGCTGCGTTGTCTGACAATAACGACGGAGAAAGAGTGCTGACTATGGCTCAGATGCTGTATTGATTTATATACCTGGATTACATCAACCGTTTAATCCTCACTTCAACACTCTGAGGTAAGTGAGCTTATTATTCCCATTTAGTAGATTAGTAACCTGAGGTGCAGAGATGAGTCAAGGTCACACAGGTAATAAATGGTCGGATACGAACCCATGATCCTACCTTCTATGTTGTACATGCATCTGACATGCCTGTTATTGAATGTGTTCCCATACAACTACCACATAATGGCAATTTACACTTATTATGATGACCTTGATCACTAGAGACAGATTAAAATGTAATCACTAAGATGCATCTTATTGTACTCAAGTGCTCTGAAGGTGAGTAGTCCATCTAGTCTCCAGATAACGCTTCTAGATTGATAACTCAGTTCCTGACCATTCACCCATAAGGATCTATTCGCTTAGGTCGAAGGGATGCGCCTGGCTACAGTTCACCCTTTCCTCTTCAGAATTGGATGAGAACCCCGCCCTGCCTTTAGTCTCAGCTTTGCCCCTTTGACTGGTTGTCTCGAAGTCTTGTTGCAGATGGGACAAGCGGTAGGTTTTGTGAAATTGTGGCATCCCTTGGTGTTGAAAGGTACAGAGTGAAATTACTTAAAGTAGAAGCTCTTTTCCAAATGATTTCATGTCTAAGATTTAAATGATTCACTTGAGAAATGAATCAGTTTGGATTTTAGAAGTTACTGTAGGGTCATTTTCTTTTTTCTTTCTCTTCTTTTGCCTCTAATGGATAATTTGAGGGAATTGGCTTTTATATGAAGAAAATAAAACATGAGTTTGCAAAGTTAACATCTGATCTTATTGCCTGGTGGGATGCCTGGGAAAAGGATTTTCTGATGAGTCTTGGATCCTGAGGTGCCTGAGGGCAGGAGCTACATATATGCTATTCTCTTTGTCTATTATTTAATGCAGGAAAACTGGACACTATAAACTTTCTGGTTAAAGGATATATAGGAGCTGATTTGAAAAGTCAAAGTCCGAACTAGAGAGTTGACCCCTATCTGGGCTAACCATCCCTCCTTACTTGGGTTTCATTGCAGCCGCCTGCCTGCATCTGACTCTGAGCTGAATGGTCGTCCCCACAGGACACAAAGTATGGGTAAATAAAGCTGATTAAGTGTGTATTTTATTGAGCCTGTTCCTTTTTTGGAATAAGGCCCATTGAGTCATTCCAGTCTTCTTAGCTTTTCCTCTTACATGGTAATACCTGTGTCTGAGCATGAAGTTGGTCCTAGGTGTGTCTATCCATGGTCCCTAAGCTCATGAATGACTCCACTCTTTTGCTTAGCTACTTGTTTAATATTTCTACCCATCTTCAACTCTTCAAAAAAGGAATTACTCTTTCACTCTGTATTAGCAACCCGTGCCCCCTTTTTTCCTTCACTTTAATTTTACCTTTTTTGAGGAGAGATCTGGTCTTAAAATTGTTATAGCTATGGTTTATTGAATGCCATTATGTATCTGGATCTATGCTTGGAGCTTTATTAACAATTTTTAATAGTCGTCACTGTATACTTACTATATGCCAGGCACCGGGCTACATGCTTTACAGATGTTGGTTCACTGAATCCTTGTAACAAGCTTGTGAAATTATTATTATTATTATTATTAAATCCATTTCCTAGATGAGGAGACTGAGGGCCTGTGAAGTTAACTAACTTGCCCATGGTTACCCAGCTAGTAAGAGGCAGAGGACAGAATCAGGCAATTCAACTCCCTACCTTATACTCTTAATCACTATGACATATAGTCTCCCCTTTAAATCTGTAGTCATGCATATTCTTCATAACCATCCTTCAAGGTCAGGTGATTTATTGTACATAAACTACTAAGATACATATTTTGATCTCAGGTCTGTCTGCTTCCCGAGCCCACACTCTTTCCTTTCTCTAAGTTGCCTTTGAGAAAGATAGACTTTGAGTTGCCCACCATTACCTGCCTAATTGTACCTTTCTCAGGCAGAGAGATAGGCAGAATTATTTATGCCACACATGATGCCTAAGCATATATAGTGGTTTAGTCCATTGGTTTACCAATGATTTTAAGCTTAGTATCCTTTCTTCAGATTTTATGTGGTAAACCAGTATGTTCAAGAGATCGAGACAAAGCTACTATGCTTGAATTAAGAGTAGGGGATCAATGCCCTTTTTGTGCCTACCGCCTATAAGCCACGGTTTCTTCAGCCCCCCTATCAAATTTTGAAGGACACCAAAAAGTACAGCTGGAATATCACTGATTTCATCCTAAGTTAGGTACACATGGCAACCATCCCTAAGTGGAAAGTTATTTATCCCATTTATGTATTTATCAAGCATAACCTTATTCCAAGATATCAATGGTCTCCAAAAGAAAAGTATTGTGCTTATCTCAGCCAGAGGTACATATTAAACCTATCTTCGTATGGTGACCACTAAAAGAAATTTTTTTGTAAGATCGAATCAATAAGCATTCCTCTAGTGCCTGCTAGTCTTGAGAATACAAAATTCAATATGACATGGTAACTTGTACTCTACATTATAATGTAACTATTATTTTCTCTGTTTTCTGACTCATTTAAGCACAGGCAGTTAAGGCCACTCTAGGACTACAGTAACAAAGTGAGCTGTCTTGGATTTTTCCTCCCACAGGAACATCAACATCCAAGCCATGGACACATCAAAAACAGTGGTCACTCAATGATTTTACTAAGCAACTAGCATCAATCATAGTTCACTTTCTTCCTCCAGACAACCCAGAGAATATGCCAGGCATGGCCCTCAGCTGCTGGTTTCCTTTATATGAAGGCAGATTTATCATAGATAGATAACTCATGGTGAGATGTAGAGTATCATGAAACCAAATTTAAGTTTCCTGGCTGCATCTATTATCTTTACCATTTTATTATCAGATTGATCTTCTGAATTTTGACATTCAGCTATAATGACAGGGAAATCGTACTCTTCTGGAATGAGGAAAGTGGGAAAGATGCCATATACATCTTTCAGGGTATGGGTATACGGGGTGTGCCAAAGAATAGTACGTGTCCACCAAATACCACTCCTTTGTCTTTTAGGCACACACCTAGACTACATTTCCAAGCCGTCTTTGCAATTAGGTGGCACCGTGTCACTTAGTTCTGGCCTATAGATGTTGGCAAAAGTGACGTGTACCATTTCTAGGCTGGCCCACAAAATCACCCTACACAGGCCTTCCTGGTGTCTCCTCCTGTATTTTCTGGTTGAGTGGAGAGGATGAGTATTTAGAGGAGGGTGGAGTCAGAAGGTGGAAAGAGGGTGAGTTTCTCAATTACTATGTAAAGCAAACCCTCCTGGACTGTGACAGTGAGAATCAAAACTTCATTGTGCAAAGCCACCAAGATTTGGGGAATGCTTGTTATAGGAGTTAGCCTACTCTGACTAATACAGAGGTACAGTGAATCGAGCATAAGAATTACAACCAGACAACGCTAGGTTCTATACCAACTTTTCCATTTACCAGCTGTGTGACCTTGCACCAATTACTTAGCCTCTCAGAGTTTCAACTTCACTTGTGAAATGGGAATATAATAACACTTACTTCATAGGATTATGGCAGTACTCTATAAAAACATATGTGTATAGTGTCTGTTACATAGCAGGTGTAGGAAGATTACAGATTTACTCACAAAATCCAATTGTGCAAAGAAAATGTAATTTCTTTATTTCTCTCTAACTGACTAAATTTTCTTCAAGATCCTTCAGCCCTGAGGTAGTAGGGAAACAAATGTGAACTTTAAATGAGCCAATTAACAATATGTCAGTCTCCTTTTGGTTTAAAACCATCTTTTTCAGGTAGATGATCAGGCTTTTGGAATCCTTGCCCTCAAGGTGGTAGATGGGGGAGTTTGCTCTGTCACCATGGCAATTGGGAGTGGCCCCAGAAGTCTTCATCAGGCTCTTGGATGCTCTCTGAGTTCTTACTGGTCCTGCTGGATTTTGTCCTTTCTCTGTATTATTAGTGCTTGCACAGCTGGCATCTGCTTCAGGAGACTTGAGACCTCTTTTCTCTCAGGTTGGTGATGGCCTGGTGGACCTCTCTTTTGACCCAGCTGGGGCTAGGTAGCCTTCTGAGGTCTGGCTGTGACTCCCCCATATGCTTGCTGGCCCAGACTGTCCTTGGCGGCAGGGTCATTTTGCTCTACTGTGATGACCCTTCTGGTAAGCTGACTATCCAGCAAGTCAGTTACTTTCCAATTCTTTCTCTAGAGCATCCAGGAACTTCTGAAACTTTCCATACAAGAAGGAGACTTCAGGAGATTAGCTCAAGCTCTCTCTCAACCTAACCATGACTTAGCTATGATATGACTACCACATGCTGAGGATGGGGGTAGGGCCAATGCTCTGCAAGACAGTATTTCCCCAGAGACTCAGACAAGGATAGAGGCCTCTTTGCTCTTGGTATTTGGGGCTGACAGACTTAAGGGTAACCCCTTGTGTTCCCTACTTCCTGGTTTTCATTCCCTTGTTTAATCTCTGCCCCTTGCATATGGGTGGGTCCTGTGATGGCTTCTACCTAGTAGAATATGGCAAAGGCAAGCAGTAACAGTCATGTGATTATATTACATTGTAGAAGACTCCATCTTGCTAGGAGACTCACTCTATAGACTTTCCTTGCTGACTTGATGAAGTAGCCATGTTGGTAAAGTCCATGTGGCAAGAACTGTGGATGAACTCTAGAAACTGTGGGTGACCTCCAGGGTCTGTGGGGCCCGCAGACATCAGCCAATAAGCAAGGGCCTCGAGTTATACAACCAGAAGGAAATGAAGACTGCCGAAAATCTAAGTTTGGAAGTGGGTTCTTTCCTGCCACACATGCAGATGAGAACACAGGCTGGTTGACATATTGATGGCTGCCCTTGCAAGATGCTAAGCAGAGGACCTGTGAGATAATACATACATGTTATTTTAAGGTGCTAAGTTTGTGGTAACTTGTTTTTCAGCAATGATTAACTCTCAAGAACTTTGGCTGAGAGGAATCATTCACAGCATTCGTGTCCCCTCATTTCTTTCCTACCTCTGCCCTCTTACACTTCACACAGTCCTCTGGGGGCTAGAAGGACAGATTTAACTTTCCTCTTCAGTCTAGGGGAGCACCCCTCCCTCTGTCCCCATCTATACACACATCATCGTTTCCTCCTGCCTGAAGTTCACTCTCTCTACTTCCTTCGTGCTCAGGATGTAGAGTGGCTACTATGAGACCTAAGTTAGAAGAAGAGGTAAAAGGTATAATGAGGATGTTATATTAAAAATATTATCCTCATGACACAGATCATAATACATAGTTTCCTTCCCTCTAGTTGGTATGAACCTCGTTGTTTTCCCAGGTCAGGAAGTTATACAAGCCATCTTTAATTTTCTCTTGAGTTTTGCCCCATCTTAAGCCCCTCCTGGCATGAGGAAGGTCATCAAAGCTGGGAGGCCTGCACACTCAGATATAAATATGGCTTCCTGGTTTCGTATCGGGATGCATCTGTTGGTAAGATGATAAGGATAAGTTACTATCCAGTTTTGGCTCATGAAATATAATCACAGATGATTAGAGCTGGAAAGAGAAGTATAAAGTCCAAATACTCTCATTTTCTAGAAAAGGAAACTGAGTCCCAGGGAAGTAAAATGACTTGGAAAAATTCACCCTTTTAGTTATTCCAAACCTAGAACGAGAACCTGAACATGCCAACAAGCAGTCCATACACTAGCTGTCTTAAGATATCACGTACAGACTGCAAATAAGCGTGTAGCAGACAATTCTTTATGAAACAAGCCTTGCCAAAGTGGATTATTTTTTAAATCCACCTTCTTGAGACCTCTTCTTTTTGCAAGAATTAAGTTTTATCCTTTT
Source organism: Lynx canadensis (assembly GCF_007474595.2). Taxonomy (NCBI): domain Eukaryota; kingdom Metazoa; phylum Chordata; class Mammalia; order Carnivora; family Felidae; genus Lynx; species Lynx canadensis. Next base: position 73,300,174 of record NC_044310.1, read on the forward strand.
TTGCTGGTAAAAGAAAATCTTCCCAGGAAAAGTCAAAGAATAGCTGCTTTTCTCTGACCCGCCAAATGGTAATAGCAGCTGTAGAAATATGTCCCATCACATCCCAGGGAATGAGAGGTGGGGCATTTACAAACTTTGGGGTCCAGTTGGGGTTGTCTGGATCTGGGCAGTCTGCTGACCTTGGCCGGAGACAGAATTTTTTAACTGTGCTTTTATGTATAGTCTCTTCTGTCTCTATCTCTCTTTTTTCCTCTGAAGAAGGGGAGTGAGTCTTTATATCATTTTTTCTTTTTAGTCGTGAGTTTCTGACAAAGCCGGGGAAATATGAATACAGCCTTTGTGAAAATGAGTGAGAATCTTCTTTAGAAAACAATTCTTTTATCACTTTTATTCATTTTGCAGAGATTCCTTTCACTTCTAGAATTAGAAAATGGTCTGGGTCATAGAGAATGACCTTTTTAAAGCATGTTGTTATCTTATTCCTAATTCTCATAAGAGAGCTCCCTGCAGATGAGTAGCTTGAGACACTGTTAACGTTGCTTCATTTTGTTCTTTCCCAGTCCAACAACAGTCAGTTTATGATGTCAAGCACGGTGCCGTCTTCCCATTTTGTGTGAGACAGTGTAGTGTGGTGGATAAGAACTCTGATTATGGAGTCAGACAGACCTGAGTTCAGAGTTCTGTAATTTTGGATGAGTTTGTCTTAGTTTCCTTACATGTAAACTGAGGAGAGTACTAGTACTTAGCTCACAGAGTGTTAGGAACATCTAGCCCAGAGTCTGGCGCATAGAGGGTGCTATCATAACACATGGGGCACTTTCTTAGAATCACTGAGCACATTAGTTTGTCCATGTTCCTAGCTTAGACTGAAAGTTCCACTGAAGCGGGTAATATGTCTGTCTTGTTCATGGGCGGAATCCAACAACCAGCTTGGTGCCTACTACATAGTAGGTGCACAGAATATATTTATGTGAATAAACGAATAGACAAAAGAACGATCAAGAACTGATAACTATTATTAATGTTACCTTGAACTTGGGCTGCACGCCAGCAGATCACACAGGCTAGCTGAGTCCTCTCCACAGCGTCTTGTTCCATATGCACATCCAGGCTTGCCCCTGCAGAGAGGTGGATGTCAACTGCTTCTGGGCCTCCTATCTTGGACATATTTAATTCAGGTTTAGCAATTTGGATAGGCATTCCTTCATCATCTGGCATCAGTGGAAGCCTATAGAAAATTCTAACAGCCAGACATTCAAAAAACCAATATCTAAAGAAGAGCCAGAAAGGGCAAGTGTTAAAATAATCTGGTTAGAAAAGCAAAGTTTCTCGTAACTTAGTTCTCAAAATTCAAAACCTAACACGAACCCCTCATGAGTTCAATAATTTCTAAGGAAACTGAGGCTTTTAATGTTCCTGTTCCATTATAGATAATTTCCTTCTCATAGGAGGCCTCTAACAGCAGTTGAGATGGAAATAAAAATAGTTTGAGGAGAGAGAGTGGGAGAAATAAAAAAGGAACATAATATGGAAGTGAGGGAGGTCCCTAGGAGATGGAGAGTTTTGTAAACAAGCTTTCTCTAGACAGTGATTGGATTCATTTTTATGTCTCTAGAGCCTAGTGCAGAGCATGGCTGTGTTAGCAGATCTACACACATTCTTGGGGGGAAGGGGACCTACGGGGTGAAGTCCTGGCAGAGGAGATGGGGCTGGAGCACAAACAGAGCGGGGGGGGGGCACCAAAGCAGAACAGAAAGAGGAAGACAAGTACTTGGAAGGAAAAAGGGAGAGAAGACAAGAAGCTGGAGTGAGAGGTTCTTCTCCCACTTTCCACTTGTCCTCTTTTGATTTCTTTAAGAAAAGCAACAAGGGAGAAATATCAAGAGCAGAGAGTTCTAGAAGGATTTGAAGGCAGAGGTGGGAGAAAGACTAAATTCCTGGGGGTCTGGGTGGCTCAGTCAGTTAACAGCCTGACTTTGGCTCAGGTAATGATCTCACAGTCCATGAATTTGAGCCCCGCGTGGGGCTCTGTGCTGACAGCAGAGAGCCTGGAACCTGCTTCGGATTCTGTGTCTCCCCCTCTCTCTATCCTTCCCCTGCTTGCACTCTGTCTCTCTCTTTCTCTCAAAAATAAGTGAACATTAAAAAAATAAGAAAAAAAAGAAGACTAAATTCCTTGTTCCTTTTTTTTTTTTTGCTCCGAAAAGGTTAGACCTCTGGTCTGATTCTCCAGCGCCTGTTCCTATTTGTATATATATTTGTCTCTCCCACTAGACCATACCCAACTTGAGGGCGGATAATGTTTTATCCCTCTCTGTTTTCACCACTGGACCTAGCTGGGTGCCTGGTTCATTTGATGTTCAATGAATTGAACTGGCAAGAATAGTTGATGGTACCTGTGAGTGGATGTATCCGTATACAGAAACTGCACTTCTTCATGATAGTGGGGCAATCAGTTCTTTCTCTGCCCTCTGTCTCATTTGGGACATACACAATAAGGATCAGAAAACGGTAAATAAAAAGGGAAATTTTCTGCACTTTCACACATGATGTTATTCAAAATCACTAGAATAATTTAACCAGAATAGTGTAAGTCAACTCTATCCTTAGAGACTATTGAAAGCATATCTCTGAATGAGACAAAGGGCATTCAGAAGCGTGCACCAGTGTTTCGTTATAATCTACTTGTTCTCATCTCAGATTAACTTATTCCATGAGTATAAGGGATACAATTTCTTCCAGCTATAAGGTCCTGTCTATTACAGGCTAGTTAGTGTTAGAAATAGGTAAAGTCATGACGACATATACAGCTAGAATATTTTAGAAACAGAATACTCAGGAGATGAGTTGGGATGGAAGGATATAAAGAGGGAAAGAAAATAAGGATAAGAAGACAGAAACGAGGAACAAAATGCTCATGCAGTGGAGTATAATAAGGCTACATTGTTCTTATCTTTGATATGTATAAATGATCAAGCCTGTACTCCTACATACTGAGGAGGGGAAAGTGTGGTTTAAGACGTGTTGCAAGTTAGCCCTTGAGTGACAGAAAAAGTGTATCATGTAATTCTACGTGAGACCAGCTTCTCAGCCTTTCCTGGGTCCTAGGGTCCCTTTCAATAATCTGATGAAAAACAAATGGGTCTTTTCCCCAGAAAAATACACAACCATCCAAAATTTTGCATGTGATTTTGGAAGGACACAGACTCCTGCAGCCCATCTATGGACTCTGTGGCAAGAGCCCTTTGGTAGATAAATTCTCCATGTTCCTTACCTCTTATCCCAGATTTGGGCTTTCAGCTGCCATTTAACCCCAGAGCAGATGAGACACAAGTGCTCTCCGTCTGTGGGTAGGGGTGATCTGGTGTCTTTTCTGTATTTTTGGTGCAAACAGTTGGTCTTCCAGAAATGGGAACTGCTATTAATAGCTGATGTTTGGCTGAGGCAATCTGAAACAGTTTTCTCCAAAATGCTCTACGGGCAACATGAGTGAAGGAGACAAACCAAACACTAATGGTTTACATGAGTCTGTCAAGGGATATGTGGGGATTAGTGGTAAAGGGAGGGGAAGAAGAGGCCATGCATCAGTGTGAGATGCCTCAGAGCCAGCATGGGGCAATGTTACTATGTGATGTCACACATCTGTTTTCAAGCTGTGATATGCCTCAGACTAGAACAAATAGATCTAGCAAAAGGTCAGGAATGGCAAACAGAATTCATCTTCCTTGGCAGTTCCAGTAGATTGTGTGATAGTCGGTTATATTCGTTCCCCCCAGTGAATCACTCCTCCTGGTATTCACATCATTGTGTAACCACCTCCCCTCAGATTGAGGCCGCTCCTCTGACTGACTTTAACCAGTGAAATGTGACAGAAGTGTGGTTGTACCAGTTTTGGCTGAAACCTTGAGAAGACCTGGACGTGTCTGCTTTTTGCTCTTGGGAGCCCTAAGCTGCCATGTGAGAAGTCTGTTTGCCCTGCTAGATAGACCATGTGGAGAGGCCATGTGGAGAGAGGAGGGACCCTGAGACTCCATGAAGGAGACTGCAGCCAACAACTGAGGCTCCAGCCATATGACCCCAGGCAAGTCATTCCAGCTACCCCCAGCTCTTTTTGAGCCATTCTAGCTGAAGCATCAGACACATAAGTGAAGAAGCCAGTTTAGATGTTCTTGTCCCAGCAGAAGATATGAGAAGCAGAGATAAGCCATTTCTGCTGTGCCCTATCCAAGTTCCTGACCCGCAGAATTCTGAGAAACATTAGCGATGTTTATTTTAAGCAACTAAATTTTGGAATAACTTAAAAAAAACAATAGAGCACAAAAACATTAATTTTTACCTAGAAATGGGGCATTGTTATAACAAAAACATAAACCCGTGGCATTGGTTTGGGGGCCAGACAGTGAGTAAAATCCAGAAGAGCCTTGAGAAGAATGTTAATGATATGCAAATAACAATAAGAAAATTGTATTGGAGGCTAGAGAAAAGTTGACCTGAATTATGTAATGGCAGCAAGTGGCACTGTAATCACGTGGAAGACAGAAAATATATATCTAATGAACTTGTGGATTTTCCTGAGGAGATGATCAGGCAGAATGTTGGAAGGGCCAAATGACTGCTTTTAGTGGTGCCTGATAAGGCACAGATAGAGAGAGAGAAATTAGAGAAGGAACCATTTAATTTTCAAGCAGAATCACAAGGAAACATTCCCAACCCAGAATCTGCTGAGCTGGAAAATAAAAGTTTCTCATTCCCAAACTCTCCAGCCTATAAAAAAAATTCTTAAAGTAAATAAAAATCTGGAAGCAGAGATTAATTCCATGACACTGCCTTGGAGGTCAAAACTGGATCAAAGGTGTGGTTACAAGACCCTTTGTGAAAACCTCGGAAAGATTTAAGGTTGTATTTTGTAGACCTTCTAAGAAGGGCAGCAGGGTTTTAAGAATCGTAAGGCCCTGTTTCCCATACTGTCTCAGCCTGACAAAAGAGTTTGTAAGAGTCTTCATGGCATTTTCCCATAGCACCCTGACTCTCAGCCCAAGGCAGAGTGGAACTTGTTTTGGAGGGATTTATGAGTGTGAGTGTTTTTAATGGATTAAATTATAACTTGATATGGGAAGCCTACAAAAACTTAATTATATCAGCATGGGCTAAAAGGGACAAAATGGTTAAAAATCAAAAGTAGCCTCTGAGACCCTAACCTCTAATGGTCGGTCAGAAAGCAGATTGAGAAAGCTATTCTGAACAAACATAAAGCATTTCTAATGGAGAAGAAAGAACGACTCAGTAGGCAGAACCAAGAGTCACAGAAAACTACTTTAGGGGGCAGAACTGAACCCTTTGCCAGGAACATTCTCTGACTTTAGAGTTGAGGATTTACAGTAGAGAATTTCAGAATTGCTATGGACCAGTGACTTCTATGTGCCTCCCATATCCCTCTCCCACTTATGAATGGGAGTGTCTACTGTGGTTATCCTGTCCCTTTCTCACTGCTATATGCTGGGTGTATGGAGGTGGAAAACTTACCTTTTTAATTCACACGTCCTTGCATTTGAGGAACCATACCTGAGTATCTGTACAGAGGGGACCACACATCTGCAGCTATACCTAATTTAGATAATGAAATTTCAGACTTTGAGTTGACACTATAGCCATGATAAGATGAGACTTTTGGAGATCTAGGTAGGGATCACGTTCCTCCTGCATGTGAGAGGAACCTGAATTTCTGTGGTCAGAGAGCAGACCATGGTAGCTCTCAAAAGCTGGCTCCCAACAATTCCTCCCCTGGAAGTATGTACAAACTGCTCTTCCCATAAAGAGGTGGAGATTACTTCTTTTTCTCATTCTCTTGAATGGTGGATGATACTATGACTGATTTTGACCAGAAGAATGTGGTGAAGTGATGTTTTGGGAATGGGCAGCTTCCACTCAGGAAGCCTATCTGCCATGCTGTGTTAAGCCCAAGGAAGACAGAGAAATCAGATAGAGAAGAACCGAGGTTCTCCAGTTGATGGCTCCATCTTAACTCCCAGCTGAAAGTGAGCACCAGCTGTCAGTCATATGCATGAGCCAACATGGACATTTGATCTTAGTTAAGCTTTCTGATAACTGCAGCCCAGTTACATGGGGCCAAAGAACCATCTATCTGGGCCCAGACAACACACAAAAATGTGAGAGATAATAAAGTGGTTGTTATGTTAAGTCATTGAGTTTTAAGGTGATTTGTTATGCTGCAGTAGGCAAGTGAAACAGGTTCGTAGTGGTTTCTTGGAGTACTATGTTGAGAGAATTTTTAGGCCATATGTCGGTTTGGTAGGAAATACATTGTAACTGATTGCCAGTCTCTCATAGGGCCAGGAAGGGAGAGTGGAATCCTGTGTAAAATGGGACTGGAATTACAAAATCACAACGTATGCTATCTTAGTAGAGCTCAGAAAGAGTCACTGGCAGCTTTTTGTGAGAAAATTGTGATTCCGAATAAAAGTAATGAAAAACCTTGGCTTTTGTTTAGCTCTGAGTTTTTCTGTTTTGAGTTTTGAATTTATTAATTTCTGAAGAACTTTAACTTAGGAGAACAGACAGTGAAATGGTCAGGCCAAATGAAACCCTAAGGGATTATCACTAGGATTCAGCCATCTCTGTTTTCTCCCTTCTCTCCTTCCACACTCAGGGCTGCAAGTAACTGTGAAGAGTCCCTGGAACTATTAGCATCCCTATACATTGGTCTGTATTTTCCTGAATTGCCTAAGCTCAAGCCCAGTATAACATAGGAGTGCTGCACCTGTCTGTGAAAATTTCACTTATTCATTTTAATTTACCTACAGTTATCCTATGTGACGTATGTTATATACAGCTTTGTCTTTGCCAAACATCTCTCCAGGGACTCAGGAGACAGAAATAAACAAGGCAAAAGTTCTAAGCAAGTCATAGTCCCTATCTTCAATGAGCTTGTGTTCTAGTGTCCAGAAATCGATCTGGATATTACATCAGGATAAAAACAACACGGCAACAGAGGTACACGTTATAATCCTAACTAGCATTTATTGTGCAGTTACCATGCGCCAAGTGTCTCCTCTAATCTTCTCAAAATTTTTAATTTTTTTTTTTTAATTTTTTTTTTTTTCAACGTTTATTTTTTGGGACAGAGAGAGACAGAGCATGAACAGGGGAGGGGCAGAGAGAGAGAGGGAGACACAGAATCGGAAACATGCTCCAGGCTCTGAGCCATCAGCCCAGAGCCCAACGCGGGGCTCGAACTCATGGACCGCGAGATCGTGACCTGGCTGAAGTCGGACGCTTAACCGACTGCGCCACCCAGGCGCCCCAAAATTTTTAATTTTAATTACTTTTTATAACATCTTTCTTGAGATATATTTCACACATCACAAAACCCATCTCTTTAAAGTATATAATTCAGTGCTTTTGGTATACTCACAGAGTTGTGCAACTATTCCCCAGCATCTAATTCCAGAGCATTAGATCACTCCAAATAGAAATGAGACCTACTCATCAGCAGTTACTTTCTATGCCCCTCATCTCCCTAGCCCCTGGTGATTACTAATCTACTTTTTATCTCTATGGATTTGCTTATTTAGAACTTTTTGTATAATTGGAATAATTCAATATATGACCTTTTGGGCCTGGCGTATTTCACTGAGCATAGTTTTCAGGGTTCATCCATGTTGTAGCATTTATCATCTATTTTTTTTATTACCAAATACTATTCCATTGTACGGATATGTCATATTTTGTCTCTTTACCAATTGATAGACATATGAGTTGCTCCTATTTTTTAAACTATTATGAGAGGGTTACTAGAGGAGGTGTGGGAGGGGGGATGGGCTAAATGGGTAAGGGGCATTAAGGAATCTACTCCTGAAATCATTGTTGCACTATATGCTAACTAATTTGGGTGTAAATTTTAAAAAAGTTAAAATGAAAAATAAAAATAAATAAAAAATAAAATAAGCTATTATGAACATTGGTGTATAATATTCCTAGGTATTTACATAAGAGTGGAATTAGTGGGTCATATGGAAACTCTATGTTTAACTTTTTGAGAAACTGCTGAATTATTATTGTCTGTATTTTTTATTTTAGCCACTCTTGTGGGTGTAAAGTGGTATCTTGTGATTTTGATTTGCATTTCTGTAATAACTAATGATGTTGAGCATCTTTTCATGTGCTTGTTGGCCATCTGTATATTTTCTTTGGAGATATACCTATTCAGATCATTTGCCTATTTTTTAATTGGGTTGTTATGATCTCTTTCATTGTTTAGTTTTATATATTTATATATTCTGGATACAAATTCCTTATCAGATATATGATTTACAAATATTTTCTACTATTCTGTGGTGGTGTTTTCACTTTGATGATGTCCTTTGGAGCCTCTAATTCTTTAATTTTTATGAAGTCCAATTTGTTTATTATTTCATCTCTTGTGTTTTTTTTTTTTTTCAACGTTTATTTATTTTTGGGACAGAGAGAGAGAGACAGAGCATGAACAGGGGAGGGCCAGAGAGAGAGGGAGACACAGAATGGGAAACAGGCTCCAGGCTCTGAGCCATCAGCCCAGAGCCTGACGCGGGGCTCGAACTCACGGACCGCGAGATCGTGACCTGGCTGAAGTCGGACGCTTAACCGACTGCGCCACCCAGGCGCCCCTAATCTCTTGTGTTTTTGAGATCACATCAAAAAACTGTTTTCTAATCCAAGCTCATGAAGATTTACTCCTATGTTTTCTCCTAAGAGTTTTACAGCTTAGCTCTTATATTTAGGTCTAGGGTCCATTTTGAGTTAATTTTTATATATGATGTGAGGTAGGGGTTCAGCTTCATTTTTTTTTTTTTTTTGGATGTGTATATTCAGTTGTCTCAGCCCCATTTGTTGAAAGATTATTCTTTCCTGTTGAATTGTCTTGGCATCCTTGTAGAAAGTCAATTGACTATAAAATTGTAAGGGTTTATTTCTGGACTCTCAATGCAATTCCATTGACCTAAATGTCTATTTTTATGCCATCATTTAATCTTTATAACAGTTATATGAAGAAGGTACTACTAAGGCTCAGGGACTTTGGGCATTTTGTTGAAGATCATGCAGTTACTATGTAGTGAAGCTAAGGCTGGAAACTTGGATTGTCTGATACCAAAGCTCAGGCTAGAAAGCTAATAAATCCTCTGCTTTCCCAGGAGGGATGGCTGTGGTATGGGTTTATATAGGCAGGGAGTGCCAGGATGGAAGACATTTGGAGTCAGGGTGGATACAATCTGTAGGGATGTGAAACTAAATAAAGCAATGTCAAGACCCAGGGGACAGTCAGAATGGAAAGATGACAAGACACCACAATTAATTAGAGCCTTTGAAAGCTCAGAGGAAGCAACCTAACTAGCCTGTGTGGTTCAGGGATGGTTTTTACAAGAAACTCACATTTAATCAGTGTCAGGAAATGTCTGTATGAGTTTGCCAGATCGTGTGTGTGTTGGGTGAGGTAGGAAAGAGTCTAGAGGGAATATCATGCATGAAGACCTAGTAGTGCTAAAGAACATGGCATAGTCAAGGAATGGCAAAAGCCCAGATGAAACCCAGGGGGAGCTTTGGGAACTAGCTGGAGAAAAGACTGGAAAAGTAAGTTGGGGGTATAAGGGCCTTGTATGTATTGTCAAGGAGTTTTTATCCTGGAAGCAACTGTGAACAAATGATTTTATGTAAAGGAGTTAGGTGTTCATATAACTGGTAGCACAGAGCAGGACAGATTAGAGAAGAAGGAAACAACAGCAGAAGGCATGGATTGGGAGCTATTGCAGGTAAGATAATGAGAGTAGGGATGGAGAAAAGAGGGCAGTTAAACAGGAGGCATATGTGATAGGACTGATGATTGATTTGTTATGGAGGAGAGAGAGGGAGAGACCAGAGGGAGGTAGAGAAGAACGGAAGAGAAAAAGGAAGAAAGAAAAGGAAATAAACATTTTTTGAAGGTCTAACATGTGATAGCCCTGTTAATATGTTTCTATTTTCAGGTGAGAAAACATATTCAGACAAGTTTATCCGAAGCCACAGAGGTGTTAGTCAACAGTTAAGGCAGTTTCAAATTCAGTCCTTTTAGACCACAAAGCTCCTACTCTTTCCTCCACACCATATTGTTAAAGATAAAGCTCAAATTTTGGGTACAGGTGAGAAAATGAGTACTGATACCATTTATAAGAAGAGAAAAAAAGAGCTGGTTTTAACCAGCTCTTTTGAAGTAGCTGTGATGACACCAGTGAAGATGACCTCTGCGAGGTTAGACATATGGGAGCAAAGCTCAGGAGAGACACAAGGACTTAAGACCACCGTAAGACTGTCTTCTTTTCTATTCTTGAGCTAAGATGTTGGGTTATGCCTTGGGAAACAGCTGAGATTGCCCATGGAACCATATGGAGTGTGAAGAGAGGGAGGACAAAAAATGAATTGCTCAAATGGATCAAAGATGAAAGGTGGAAGAGTCTGGGGCATCTTCCCTGGTGGCATCAGTTCATCGGCCCAGCTGGCTTGTACCCGCAGAAATTTGGCTCCCAGGCCTCAGACAGGCTTGAGTGACAATAGCAAGGGGTCCTTTTCTTCCTGTAGTGAGCACTCAATAAATGATCACTATTATTATTACTGTGGTTATGATTCTGCATGGAGCAAAAATCAGCAACTATTTTTCAAGGGTATATTTAGTACAGTCCTCTTCCGAGGCAGGAATATGGGATAACATGATTTCCTGTGGTCCTTCCCAGCTCCATGGCTCCATAATCCTCCAATTTAATATGTAACTAGTGAATAAGAACTATCTTGAAATGTTGATTTTTGGCACAGAGTCTATCATTATACTTCCAAATTTTATTGGGAAATATTTGGAGCCAAAAGAGACTTTCATGTTGTTGACTTTAAAAAAAGCTTCATTCATATTCATCTACAAGTATTCATTTAACACTTGCTCACATAAATAGTCCTATGCTAGGTGCAATGGAGAAGCCAGGTAAGTACAAAATCTCATCCTCGGGCAGTTTGTAATCTATTAAGAGGGGATGATAAGCATATCTTTCAATGGAGTGGGTGACTAACCACAGTCAAGAAGCCTGAAGGTAGCCTTGAGATTGGGTTTGGTTTAGATAGTCAGAGATAAGGCAATTCCAGCAGAAAGAAAAGGGGAATCTGAGTAGAAAAGAAAAAGGACAGATAGCCCAGGTGTGTTTTAAAAGCCAATTAGCCCAAGGGAAGCAGGGCACTGGCGAGGAATAGCCTTGAAGGCTAAGTTAGAAAGCAAACGAAGAGTTACAGGTCAGAAAGCCCATAATTGCATTGTCATGCATCCACTCAGACTAGGCTCATCCTAGACTTTTCACAGGGATGCCATCTTTTCTATATAAAGTGGCATCTATGGGTGATTTGCTCCCTTTCCAGCCCTTGAAATGATTATTTTGGAAGAAGCAAGTTTACCATTTTCTCCCAGCTATTGGAGAAACCCATACACTACCACATAGATTGGTCACTATTGGAGTTCTGTACATTATCCGGAACTTTTTACCATTACTAGAACGTCTTCCCTTTACTCTCTTTCCCAAAGCCATGAAGCCAGCCCCAGATGCTGCCATCTTAGGAAGCAGAGGCAACTGATTCCGAGGACAATTGATGATTGAAATGCTGTCTGATTCCTCCTCCGCATGGCTCCTAATCCCTTTCCTCAGTAATTTGTATATGTTCTATTTATCTGGGATGAAATCCCCCACAGAGGGGCCTGGGGCATACTCTGTTTTGTGTAGCTCCTGGATGGCCAAGGAAGGGGCCTTGGGAGAGGTTTCTTAGATACCAAATAACACATAGATGATTTATACATAAATGAGTCAGAAATATGGAGATTAAGTTTTCGCTGAGATGCACATGAATTAAGGAGAAAAGTGTTTGAGGCAATTTAAAAAGAAATGCCATGAAACTTAAAGCATATGGAAAATAATACAAGATGTTGAAGAAATCTCAAAACGGATGGGGTTTGGCCTAAGGAGTCCTCGGAGCCCCTCCCCATTTCACAAAATTCTCATCATTTGAAGAAATTAACATGACTTTAGAGACTGGCTGAAAAGGGTCCATCTCTCAAGGTTTGACTGGCTCATCCCTAGTCTAATTGTTCACATTTTAATTTTTTTGTTACCTTGTTCTGCGGTTCATGTCTAAATACTCGAAGATGTTTATATTGCATACATTCAGCTTTAATTGGCCCTTAAAAGAAGGTGTTGATTAGAATCTGCTCAACATCAACAGCTAGCTCACACAACATTCTGTAATTACTGTTTATTAATTTAGTTCAAGTGGCATAGTTGAAAGCCCTGTTCAGATGGGAGAAGTAAATTGTCACTGGTATTGAATATGTAAATTATGTGCATTGTAAATTTCCATGAAGAAATGTTTAAAGTTAAATGCTGTGCACATAAACCCTTCTGGTTTTATCTAACCCAACCCTTGGAGTCGACTCAGGTCTTTACTTAGAGAGCACATGGTGGAAGAACCCTATGGGGGGGTGGGCCATGGCCCCAGGGAGGTGCATATTACCTTGAGTTTGTAAAATGAGATTTTGTAATCAAGTTTTGTTGTGTGTGTTCCTTTTTTCGTGAAACAAGGCAACGCTAATGTGCTCTCTTTATCTTTGTTCACAAAGCCCTTTGATGGAGTCTCCCAGCAGATTTTCTAAGGCTGTTTGGCAACCCAGCAAATTCCCCTGCTTCCCTAAGGAAGCTTCTAGATGCTGTTGGGTGGCATGCTGCAAACAACAGGAATTGAAGACTGCTTTCCTTCAGCAAATAGCTAAAATAAGTTACTGTATGTGTGTGTGTGTGTGTGTGTGTGTGTGTGCGCGCGCGCGTATGTGGTTTTCTTCCCCTAGAATATCAAAAAAGATGGCAGAAACAGGGGCACATTCTCCATTGGCATTGTTTGTTGGAGCCCAAACCATCTGACCTCCGGGAGCTGTATGATAGGCTCTGAGCAGCCCCTCCCAGGAATGAGTGTGGTTTAATCTGGTTGTGGAAAATTTATTATATCAAATATTGTCTTAGATTCTTGCTGTATTTAGGTAGAAGTAAGTAAAGTTTTCTTTGAAACATCAAGAAATGACCAAAATACCTTGCTTTTTTCTGTACCAATGGTGCTTTGGGCAAGTTACTTAATCTACCTGTTTCTTGGATTCTTTACCTATGAAATGAGGAAGACGATAGTACCTACTTTATGGAGTGGATGCAGTGATTAAATGAGATGATACCTGCTCAGTGCTTAAAACAGGCCCTGCCCAAAATGTAGGGACAATAAATGTTAACTATTATTTGTCCCTGTAAAAGTTTGCATGTTAAAACTGGAGCCCCAGATGCTTTTATACATTCATTAGAAGATTCCTTTTCTAGAGATTTCTGATTATTTGGGGAGAGTCTTAAATGCATGACTAATCAGAAAAGATACTTTTAAAAAATAGAGAGGAAAACCAAGGGTTTTGTAAGTGTGAAAATTCAGTTGTAACTTTTTTTCCTAAAGGTTGAAAAGAGTAGTTGAGGCAAAAAGTACATCTGGCTCCTATGTCACTGAAGCCCACACATGCCCATTTGGGGGGGGCTTTCTGGCTTTGTACAAGTTTTTCAGCCCAGATGTTGGATGTTTTCAATTTTGTAGAATCTGACTATAAATGAACTGAAAGAAAAAATGGCCCAACTGTTACTGGGACTAATTATGATAGTTCCAAGGAGAATGTGCATGCTTTCACTTTTCCTTTATGAAATGTTCCTCAAGAAAGACTTTTGATTGAAATAAGCCTTTCAGATGATAGCTGACATTTTCAGTAATAATAATCCTCCTTCAGATTCATAAAGAGGAAGTAATGGAAATGCAAAGTGCTTTGCAGATGCTGCCTTGTTTATTTGCATTACCCTCCTGTGTGGCAGGTGGCAAGAATTATTCTCCCTGTTTTACAGATGCAGAAACTGAGGTAGTGAGAAATACAAGCACGAAGCAGAAGCGTGAAAGTTCTAGAGCAGGTCAGTGATAGAATAGGGAGGCCTTATAATCTGATGGAACTAAATTCAATCAAGTTAGCAGCCGTCTACTAAGGACACTCATGCTAATGAGAGCTCCTGTCAACCAGACGAACTTGCCTTCATGGATCAGATGTGTTTCGGCTAAGTTGCCTGTTCACTGCTATAAAGTAAATCCCATGTTTCTATTCATGTCTTGTGAAAAGACAAGGGCCCCCAAATTACTCCCATAGTTAGAGTTCAACATTTTTGACATGGGAGAGAGCTAAAAGTGGTTACTCAGGCTTGGCTATTTTTAATCACTCCACCTCCCACCCCACTCCCACCTCATTAGTGTTTTGAGAAGTTGGGAAGAAAGATGGTATGGAGCTGAGAGGACAATGCAGTATTTTATCCCCTTTGGTGTTCACTCTGAGCAATCTTCCTTTAAGTCACCAGGAGTTCTGCTCAGCCAGAGCTCCTCCCTCCCCCCAGAACAGATACTTAATACCCCTAGAATTTGGCTTTGCATCTCCCTTGGGTGATACTAAGCTGTATTTTCACAGATCACAAGTAAGCAACACTGTCTTATTCTTGGTTTAATTTCTTAAAATATTTTGTTTCTTGATCTTTGCCAATCAGTGTCCTCCTTGCATGCCAGATACAGACTGACAGTGGGAAGAGGTAAGTAGAGAGATGAGCAGGGAGTCTCTGCCTTCAAGGAGGTTGGAGCTCACGCCAGTTAGGGGGAAAGAAGCAAATCAACATGGAGAGGCACCTACCCCTTTCCTATGGGGGCTTCAAGGGGAACTGTGGAAGAACGGATAGGAATTAGCCAGGTGAAAATGTAGTGGGATGGCATTTCAGACAGAGGGCATGGCATATGCAAAGGCTTAGAAACTTGACAGAGCTTGACCTCCAGGGAGCTGTGAGTAGTGTTATATGGCTCTCATGTACAGTGCACACCCAAATTGACTGGATGTAGAAGTAGAGATGAGTGGAAACCAGGCTCAGAAAGTTCTTTAGTCCTGAGGAATGTTTTCCTGAAGACCATAGGGCATCCCTGAAAGCTCTGATATGACAATGATTTGAGCTGAAGTCTTCCAGTTCTACAGAACCAACTGGTTCCCTACTTTGCCAATGGGGTAAATATGCTGTATATTTATGTTTATTAGCCAAAGACATGGATCCAATAGGATGAGTCTGTGTGTATCTGTGTGTGTGTGTGTGTGTGTGTGCGTGTGCGCGCGCATGCGTGTGTATTTTAAGGGACTGGTTTGCGTAATCCATGATAACGGAGGCTGGCAAGTCCAAAATCTGCAGGATGGACCAGCAGGCTGGAGACCAAGGAAGAATTGATACAGCAGTTCAAGTCTAATGGCCATTTGCAGGCAGAATTCCTTCTTGATCGAGAGAGGTTATTCTTTTGTTCTCTTCAGTTCCTCAACTGATTGGGTAAGGCCAACTCCATTATGGAGGGCAATTTGCTTTAGTCAGAGTCCACTGATTTAAATGTTAATTTCATTGCAAAATACTCTCACAGAATCATCCAGAATGATGTTTGATTATATTTCTAGACACTATGGCCCAACCAAGTTGATATATAAAATTAACCATCACAAAGGGAATATATATACATTCACACAAGTGTAGTATTCCTACACTTCTGTTTTCCATAGGACTCCGTTCATTCATGTATTCGTTAAAGATCACTTACTGAGTGCCTACTATGTGCCAAGTTCTGGAAATCCACAAGTAAGCAAGATCAACAGTATTACTGACCTCATGGAACTTTCTAGTGAAGCAGGGATTGGCAAATTATGACTCATGGGCAAATGTGGCCACAGCCTATTTTTAAAAGTTGAGATATTTGGGACATAACCATGTTCATTTATTTATGAGTTATTTATGACTAGTTGCATGCTACAATGGCAGCATTGAGTAGTTACTACAGAGACAACATGCCCTACAAATTCTAAAATATTTACTATCTAGCTCTTTATAGAAACTTTGACAATCCCTATATTGGAGAATATAGGCAATAAGGGCATAGACAAATAGACATATAATATGATGTCAGGTGGTCAATAGCGCTTTGAGGAAAAATAAAGCAGGACAAAAGGGTAGAGTGATGGGGCGCTGTTTTGACATGACACTTAGGAAAAGCCTCTCTGTGAAGATGATATTTGAGCAGGGACCTTAATGGTGGAAGGGAATGCCATGAGAATGCCCAGGGATAAGTGAGTCCCAGGCAGAGGATTCAGCAAGTGCCTGGCATGCTTGAGGATCTGGAGACAACTGAATGCCAGGACTGATCTCCAGCAAGTTGTTCTCCCATCGGGTGCATCCAGGATGACCTGTGTTTCACTAAAATTAACTGAGAGATTAGATTCTTGCAGAGTGTGTTGTGAGTTTTTGGTTCTGCAGCATTGGAGACCAAGTCTTGATAGCTTCCTCATTGGTCTACCAAAGCCCAGGTGGAACCAGAGGCTTCCATGTCACTCTCTCTTCTCCTCAGCTCTGCACCGTTGCCGAGTCCAAAATGCAGATTGCTCATCCTGGCAATCCAAACTCTCGGTCCTACTCCAGCCTCCCTTTCTGACATGGCGTCATTGTGTCTTAACCCTTGCAGTTCACACCACCCCCAAGCTCCTTCCCCTCAAAGTTCCAGTATTTCTCCTTCCCTCACACTCCATTCATCTTCCCTTCAGCTAATGCCATCCTTCTGCTTCTGTAATGCCTCACTCCATCTTTCTCATTTGCTCTCTCCACTTCTCTCTCCCTCTCTCCCACTCTTCCTTCCTCTTTCCCTCATACCTCCAAGTCCCCTCCCACCCGTTGCTTGTTCTTGACTCTCTATCAGCCTTGACTGAGTTCATCTAATCCTGTTTATGCTTCTATATCTCTTTTCCCAGTAGCCTATGAGACCCAAACAGCAGAAATTCAGTGGGCGCAACATTGCTTTTCTCTGCAGAAGGAATGCAGTCAAATAAATGACCATCACTCAGCATTTTACTAGAGGCTTGTTTGTACCTTGTGCTCTGCAAGGGTCCTAAAGAGACAGCTGTGAATCAGACATAACCTTGACCCTTACAGAGTTCACAAGTATACTAGGGAGAAAACATATAAACAAATGCATATGGTACAAATGGGTGTTTGTAGAATGTGCTTCAGAAACAGAGATAGGATGTGGCTAGTTCTGCCTAGATGAATTAGGGAAGTTTCTTTGAGGATATGGCATTTTAGTAAGGTCTAGGTGGAAGAAAGGAGGGGGATTCTAATCAGAAGAAGCTGTTTATGCATAGGTAGAAAGCTGAAAAAGGAGCTGCATGTATCTGAGACTGAGGGAGAAGTTTTAAGTGGTGAAGACAGGAGAGAGTGAGAATGCTAGGACATGGGGCTAGTAAACATAAAATCCTGATGTAAGTAAGCAAGCAAGAAAATAAACTTTACCTTTGTATCTCCCTCACTTAGCCTAGCACCTAGCACTACCTAGAGTTGTGAACACTTGGCAGTGTCTTGATTTGAACTAAGCAAGTTAAACTTCACTATTATATCCTTAAGACCCACTTGAATGAACATGATATACCAATAAGTTTTTCTATTTTTTTTAAGTTCATTTATTTTTGAGAGAGTGAGACAGAGCATGAGCAGGGAGGGGCAGAAAGAGAGAGGGAGGCACAGAATCCGAAGCAGGCTCCAGGCTCCGCACTGTCAGCACCGAGCCCGGTGTGCGGCTCAAATACACGAACTGTGAGATCATGCCCTGAGCCAAAGTCAGATGCTTAGTCAGCTAAGCCACCCGGGCACCCTGGTTTGCCAATAATTTTTGTATGTGATAGAGATTACATATCGTGATCGCGTTAGACGTGTGGGTTGCACTACAACATATATCACAGAATTTTATTGAGCTCACGACCTCAGCAGGTATCTCTCAATGATCTCTGTGGTTTCCTTGGTAGGACCAATTTATTTAATACACCTAAAAAACTTACTGTCCATTAATTAGGAATTATGCTCTGAACTAGAAGAAGCAGGTGAGCCCTCTGCTCCTTTATGCACTGGGGGCTATGGGACAAATGTGACTTGGACCTGTTGGCACTGGGCATGGCTCTGGAAATCTCAAGTTATTCCTGTTCTAGAGACTGTGGGAGGTGTTAAATCAATTTGTGTAGAGTAATGCCTATTTCTTCTAAATCTGAGGTCCATTCTCGTCTTCTCTGAGATGTCAACAATGTCGGTGAGGCTCCTGAGACCTTGCTCTTTCCCAAGGCTCTAGAGTCCCCATGAAGTCTAGAGCCTTCCCTACAGCACAGCTGCTTCCTGTTTGGGCCACCATTACTGCCCAATCACCCTCTCATGCGGAAAGCAACCTCAACACCATTGAATAGGTCCCAGCTTATCCTTTTCCTAGCTATGATCTTTCTTTGTTTCTTTAGTAGAACATTGGCACTTGTATAGTGTGGTGGTCACTGTACCCCAACAACCTCTGAGAAAATAAATTGACATTAATAGCAATAACTCCACACAAAAAAAGAATTATGCTCTGTGTTTCAGTAATGGAATAAATAGGTTGAAGTCAGGGGATCTACCTGGATTTTTACTTTTATAGGACCCTCACTAGATATTAATAAAGTCAGGACAAGTGGATGTGACAAGGTTTCCTTTAAAAAGGACTGTAGAAACAATGACCAATGATGAGTTAGTGTCAATATTTAATTACTAAACGAGGTGAGTATGACCTAATAGCAATGTGATTTCCCAGATAGCCCAAGCCAGACCTTTTTTTTTACAAGGCTGTCCATGTGTTCTTGGCAGGAAGCTAACACCATCTTAAAGATGAGTTTGTTCTCTATTAGGTCAATGAGGAGTGAACTAAATATTTTCTCATTGGGTCTTCACATGAAAAAAGTTTAACAGCTTTGAAGAAGCTATTACAGGCAAATGCCTAAAAGAAATACCCATTTGAAAAGTCTATAATTATGTACTTCTATAACAGTGTGTAAAGGGATCATAGTTCCCATCAAGGGTTATTGAGTAAATGGTGAGTTCTTAAGCCAGTAACTGCTTATTTACATGATGGTCGGTAATGGCAATAAAGGAATCATTGCAAGCTGCTGAGTAGATCTTATTCATCCATGTAGTTGGGGCTCATAAGGTGCTGAAGTCTGTTCTCAGACAAAAACAAAGCAAAGCAAAGCAAAGTAAAACAAAACAAAAAAAAGCTGCAGCAACTTGGAGCAAGGTGAGGCACTACTTTCCCATTGACCGGGGGAGGCTAATGAGAGCCAAAGGCTCTCACAAGTGATTTAGCTTCAAAGTGACAGGAAAAGCATTGCTTGAAGGACATCTGCCTTGGACTACTCAGCCTCCATTCTTCTTTCTTCTGATAAAAGCCTTTTTTCCTTGAGCTCTACCCTACCCACATTGCTCATGACTCTGGTAAGGCTGCCAGTCAAATGGTCAGGCTTCTCAATCAGCAAGTGACCCAAGTAGCACTCTTAAGAGTCCTTTGGTGGATTTGATATAATTTCTGGGAAATAGACATGTATATGTATTTTTTCCTAGGATGGCTTGGTAAAGGTCAGTGTAAGCTTGGAGCTACTGATGACTTTCTTTACCACCAGGTAGAAAAAATCTTGTCTGAAACTAAAACTAACACAGAATAAGGTAGAGGTAAGAGATCATGAAAAAGAAATCGATTTCTGACCACACTGTCTGAGCACCTGGGTGAGCCACATCTGAAGCTAGACTTCATCTTGGCTTCCCAGTTACATGGGCAAGAGATTGCCATTTTATGTTTATGTGGTTTGAATTGAGTTTCATGTCATCATGACTGTTGGACTCCCCAGTGTGGGGTACTCGACTTGTGATTTTTCTTTTTCTCTACTGTCCGTCCACCTCATTTTGTGAGGCTTCCTTAGTGTGTCCATCAGATGACGTGCATTTGTGTATTGGGACAGATGATCTCTCACTGGTTGGATTCTGCTGTCAGTAGTCCCAGAAAAGATTGTGTAAGAGTGGAATCTAAAGGTTTGGCTTTTTCTGGCTAATGCTCCCTCCATGAGCAGGAATCAACAAGAGTTGTCTGACCGCACCTGAATGACAGTCCCAGGACAGAATGTTCCTCCCCATACTTTTGATTTCATTCCTTTTTAAAATCTTTGTCACATGAATGAGGTTTGTACCTTTTTAACTTTAAACTGGATGATTAGCACATGAAGATACTCTGTTGCAGAACATTTTGCTTTAATATTTTCACACTTGTAAAAAAAAAAAAATGTGGTGCTGGGAATGATGTGCTCCTGAGGCTGTGATTATGGCTGAGAGATCACTCACCATGGCAGATGGAATCACACAGTCAATTGCCAGTGCGAAGCCTCCAAGAAGATGAGAAATATAGTTTTAATTGATGTAGGTCTTTTTTTTAATTGTATGATTCCATTTATTTGAAATATCCAGAATAGGCAAATCCATGAGGACCAAGAGTAGGGTATGGTGGCCAGGGGCTGAGGGTAAGGAGGAATAGGAAATGACTGCTGATGAGTGTGGGATTTCCTTCTGAAATGATGAAAATATTCTGGAATTAGTGGGGATGGTAGCACAACTCTGTGAATTTACTAAAAACCACTGATTTATAGTCTTTAAAAGGGTGAATTTTATGGTTTATCAGTTATATCTTAAAGAAAAATTAAATCCTCAGGTGAGGGGGGGATGGAAGTTTATTTACCCTCTCAACAAACATGAATCCTTTCCTCCTTTAAGACTGGTCTTGTCCCTCGCGCTCATGAACAACTCGTGCATGTTCATTAAACAGGTACTGATTTAGCTTACTATGATCTAGTTCCTGCTCTAGGTACTGGATGTACATCAGTAAACCAAGCAGATACAATCTCTGCCTTTGTTCTTTTCTTTATCACTCTAATGACATCACCCTCCTAGAAGTTTTTGTATTTTGTTTCCTTTGAAATTTTATTTAAATTCTAGTGAGTTAGCATACAGTGCAATATCGGTTTTAGGAGTAGAATGCTGTGGTTCATCACTTATATACAGTGCTCATCATAACAACTGTCCTCCTAATACCCATCACCTTTCTAGCCCAACCCTTGACCCATCTCCCTCTATCACCCCTCAGTTTGTTCTCTATCATTAAGAGCCTCTTATGGTTTGTTTCCCTCTCTCTTCTTCTTTTCCCCCTCCCATGTGTTCATCTTAAATTCCACATATGAGTGAAATCATATGGTGTTTGTCTTTCTCTGACTTATTCCACTTGGCATAACACACTCTAGCTCCATCCACATCATTGCAAATGGCAAGATTTCATTTTTTTGATGGCTGAGTAATATTCCATTTTGTGTGTGTGTGTGTGTGTGTGTGTGTGTGTGTGTGTATACCGCATCTCCTTTATCATTCAGCAGTCAATGGACATTTGGGCTCTCTCCATAGTTTGGCTATTGTTGATAATGATAAACATCACAGTGCAAGTATCCCTTCGAATCTGTATTTTTGTATCCTTTGGGTAGATACCTAGTAGTGCAATTGATGGATCGTGGGTTGTTCTATTTTTAACTTTTTGAGGAACCTCCATATTGTTTTCCACAGTGGCTGCACCAGTTTGCATTCCCACCAACAGTGCAGAACTCTTTTTCTTTCTCCACACCTTGGCCAACACCTGTTGTTTCTTGTGTGTTGTTAATTTTAGCCATTCTGATAGGTGTGAGGTGGTATCTCATCATGGTCTTGATTTGTATTTCCCTGATGATGAGTGATGTTGAGCATCTTTTCACATGTCTGTTAGGAATCTGGATGTCTTCTATGGAAAAATATCTGTTCATGTCTTCTGCCCATTTCTTCACTGGATTATTTGGTTTGGGGGTGTTGAGTTTGATAAGTTCTTTATAGATTTTGGATACTAACCCTTTATCAGATATATCACTTGCAAATATATTCTCCCATTCTGTAGGTTGCCTTTTAATTTTGTTGATTGTTTCCTTCACTGTGCAGAAGCTTTTTATCTTGATGAAGTCCTAATAGTTCATTTTTGCTTTTATTTCCCTTGCCTGCAGTGACACGTCTAGTAAGAAGCTGCTACAGCCGAGGTCAAAAAGGTTGCTGTGTTCTCCTCTAGGATTTTGATGGTTTCCTGTCTTACATTTCGGTCTTTCATCCATTTTGAACTTATTTTTGTGTATGGTGTAAGAAAGTGGTCCAGTTTCATTCTTCTGCATGTTGCCATCCAGTTTTCCCAACATCATTTGTTGAAAACAGACTGTCTTTTTTTTACATTGGATATTCTTTCCTGCTCTTTCAAAGATTAGTTGACCATATAGTTGTGGTTCCGTTTCTGGGTTTTCTATTCTGTTCCATTGATCTGAGTGTCTGTTTTTGTTGCAGTACCATACTGTCTTGATGACCACAGCTTTGTAATATAGTTGAAGTCTGGAATCATGATGCCTCCAGCTTTGCTTTTCTTTTTCAGAGTTGCTTTGGCTATTTGGGGTCTTTTGTGGTTCCATACAAATCTTAGGATTGTTTTCTCTAGCTCTGTGAAAAATGCTTGCGGCATTTTGATAAGAGTTGCATTAAATGTGTAGATTGCTTTGGGTAGTATAGACATTTTAACAATGTTTGTTCTTCCAATCCATGAGCATGGAATGTTTTTCCATTTCTTTGTTGACATAAGTCTTTATAGCTGAAAAGAAGCCTTTACAATGGAGTGAATGAAAATGCAGGATTTTGGCAAAGCCCAAAAAAAGTGTTCAAAAGAGTAAGTGACTGCAAAGTCACTAGGAAATGAGATTGCCCCAAATTAGGTTTCAGTCTAATTTTTCAGTAAGCAGAGGTATGGAGTTAAGAATCAAGAGCCAGACTGAAGTCTTTTGAGAAACATGGATGCACTGGGTGCTCCTGGGGTCTCAGGATTGAGGTTCAAGAATCAGGGATTGGATGACACTCTTCCCAAGTATGGGTTCTGATCTTAGCTGGGAATGTCATACTCTCATTTTGCTTGGTGTTTTTTTCAAGATTTCTCAGCAAACATCATCATTTCTGCACCAGCAAGGGGCCAGCAATGAGCACACGTTTCTTAATCTTGCTCAAGATGTGGAAAGTCTTAACTGGTAGAGTGAGAAAGACAACTGAGAGCCGGGGAAAGTGGCTGTCTCCATAATGGGAATCAATATCGTTAGTTGGAGGACTTCTTTAGTGTTGTGCATGTGGTCTAGAGGAATGCAGTGCTTATCGTGGGATAATAAAAATAAAGAAGTTGTGACAGAAATATACAATAGGAAAAAATAAAGCTGAATAACAGATGGTAAATCTAGAGGAAAGAATAGCAGATGACATACATTAAAAAAAAAAGGAAAAAAGACGCCCAGGAGAAGGGCAGAGGTGGAGGAGAGCCAGCAAAGGATGAACAAGGGCAAATTGGAGAAGTCTGTTGATGTTTGTCATGTGTATAATCCGAGATTCCCCTGGGATGCCCATGTCAGTCACTTCAAAAGTTTTTGAGGACTAGCCCATGAGTGTATGAGTGCCATACATTTTTTTTCCTCCATGTCTACTTTACAATGTTCTTTCGATAGGAGACTTAAGCTGAAATTTTACAAACAAGTCTCAAACTTAAATCTTTTCACTTGCCTTTGGGAATCTTAAATCATTTGGGCAAGAATGCTGGAGAATAGAGGATAAAGGAGTAGTGCTTTTACACAGAGTTGGTTCTGTCTTGTTATTGATTTACAAGTTTAATTTCCATCAGAATAGCAGAATGAGAAAACCTGAGACGTTTCCATTGGCTTCTGAGAGGCCTGGTTTGACTTGGCTGACAGAACAACCAAAATTACCTAGGGGTCTTCACGTATAACTAAAATTTGGGAATGGATGCTTTCGCAGTGGTTGTCTGTTGTTCTCTTATGATGCTTGCTAATGGTTTCATAAACCAACTACTGCCCTCTCTCCTGCTTCACCCTCTCTCCTGTACCTCCCTCAGTGCTTCCCAGATTGCTACTACCATCCTTTTTCTCTCTCTCTCTTTTTTTTTTTTTTTTTCCTTTCTTTAGCTCATCTCTGGGTCACAGCAGCCCTAGAAATGGGGGATATTTCTTCCAGGGCATATTATGTAGTGGTCCCAACCACCATGACTGTAGTAACCATGATGCTCAGAATACTTTCTGTTCCTTAGCATGAATTTATGATGGTATGGTCTACACCATAGACCGTTCAGAACTCTAAAGCACTATTCGGCACCATTCAGAACTCTAAAGGCTCCATCATAAATATGAGGATTTGGTGCATACATCTTCTTGAAAAGCAAGTGGCCCAGTGATTAGCCTAAACTGATTCCTTGAACATTTAGTCCTGTACAAAAATTGCTGTTACATTTTAGTGAAGAGTTTATTGTCTACTTGATACCTTAATAAATGGTATTGTACCCTGCACAAAGATCATTACAATTCAGTGGCAGGGGAAACGAAAGCATCCAGCCAGTATATTTATTTTGAATATTAGTTTTATAGAGGGGAAAGTATAGAGATGCTATCTGTTCAAGTCCTAATGGAGCTGCTCCCATTCCTCAAGGGGTTATCACATAGTATCAGAGAGATCTCAATCTTTAAGATTATGGGATATAGAGTAATTAGGCTTCAATGTCTTTAGGAGTGGGTTTTTTTCTTTTTCTTTGTAAAAAGAAATGCCTCTTTCCAGATGTAGAACTGAAGTATCTGTTGCTTCTGATGTTGCTGTCAGAGGCCAATTGGGAAGCAAAGTATCAAATACAATGACTCCTTTGAATTCCCTTGCAAGAGGCAGAACACTCCCAGCCTCAAGATTCCGGTCCTTCTTGCCTTAGTGTGTGGAAAAAAGCAAATCCCTTCCAACTTGAAGAAAGAGTCTTCCTCCTCCCCACCCTTGCCCCGACCTCTGAACCCAGCCGAGTTCTGCTATTTCTTAGGAAATGGTTTGGTTTAGAAGAGTGGCATTTGAAGGTGAAAGAGAGAGAGATTAGAGGAATTTGAGCCTGTTTTCACAATTCCAGTTGGGATGTTGGAGAAAATTTCTGTGACATTTAAACTGCCAGTTACTTTATTAGATTTTCATTTCTAAAGCAGAACTAAGTAAGTGCAGTCAGTCAATGATTCCAGCCAAAATAATGTGCATGATTAGGCTCATTAAGAGTCTTTCTTCCCTTAACTGAAAAGTTTTAAATTCTGGCTTTGAGTGGAAGCACCGTGGAGAATCGAGTGTGGCAAAGTTTCCCATTTCAGGTTCAAATGCGCATAAGCATTGTGTGTGTGTGTGTGTGTGTGTGTGTGTGTGTGTGTGTGTGTGTAAGGAGTCAAAACTTTGGGACTAAAAAATAAATAATAAAGTGCTGAGTCATTGCTGTTCTTTTTTTTGAATGTTGGGTTTTCTAAAAAAAAAGGGGGGGGGGAGAGAGAGAGAGAGAGAGAGGAGAGAGAAGTGTGGAAGTGGGTCACTTTCAGAAGTTTTAGACCATATAGTTTTGAAAGCAACTGTGTTAGCTTTCAGTACCTGACGACAAAGCAAGACAGCTAGACGGGACACAAGTGAGAAGTGTCTTCTGTGTTTCCTTCTCTTCCTCCCCGCCCTGCCCCTCTTTAGAATATAATTTAACTTAGAACACATGTAGATTAGATCAGGGAAAATGTGGATGGGGACAGTAGGTTCAAATTTTTCTTGCGGTTTTCTTGTTTACTTATTTGTTTTCCTACCGGCTATTTTGGGGTTAGGGGGAAGGGGTTGTGCATTTTCAAGATGGAATTGCTCTCTGAGCCTTCTTTTATTATCTTTGAAATTAGATTCTTCTCAATTATTCAGGAGCAGATTATCTAGCTTGCAGACTATCTGGGTATTTTGTTTCTTCCCTTTCCTCTCTCCTCTTTGCCAGTGTTTTGACAATTTCCTCATGCTGCTGACATCCACAAAATTGACCATAAAAGGAGAAAGGAAACATCCAATCAGTTTTGTTTGTTAATTGCTCTGGTACAATTTGTTCAGAAAGAAACTAAAATATAGACCAAACCGGAGTTTGAAGATTATCTGTGAATCGAATCTTTCCATACTTTCTGTAAGCCTCATTTGTACAGATAATCGAGGGTTGGCAGAACTTCAGAGAAGTATCTCTTAAGAGAGATCAAACACTTCTCAAAACCCAGCTCCCTCTGAAATGGCAAATTTTTTCATTCCCATGGGAAAGTCATTGCTTAGAGAAGCAAATAGACAGAGGTGCTGAGAGAGAGAGAGAGAGAGAGAGAGAGAATTCCTCTGGCCTGATCTACCTTTGATGGGACAGACTCAATAGAAACTGGCTAGGTTGGTGATTTGTTCTGGGCCCAGAACTGTGTCTAAACATGTATGCATGTGTGTGCACACGTGCATACTTGTATAATACTTAAATCCACCTTGAGGCAAGATGCCAGGAGAGAGATACGGAGGTCAATGCCTATGAGCTGCATGTTTCTTCTTGATAATGAGAGCTCTCTCCACCCCCCAGCCCCTCACTCTCCACTCTTTTGGGTTCAGGGGCTGCTCTTCTAACTCTGACCACCCAGTGGTGTGAAACTAATGATTAACCCTTTGGCACCAATGCTGGATAATTTGCTACACTAATTGGTAATGCAAAACCCATTAGTGATTAGTGTGGGGATACTCTGTGAGTCCAGGTGTCAGAAGGTTAATGAAAAATTGAGTATTGTATTTTGCTGGGGGATTAAAATTTTTCGGATGGGTGATGTCTTTTTCTCCTTTCTGCCAGCAGCTGAAGTTGAGCATCAAGCCACTGGCTTCCATGGGCTGGCCTGCTTGCGGCAAGTCTGGTCGGATTTGATCTGGAAGATCAGAAAACCTTTGTCACCAAATCCACACAAACACCATCTAGAACTATCCTTCACAGTTCAGAAATAGAGATGGCTCCCAAGGGCCACATTAAGAAGTAGATTTAATTGCCCAATAATTGCAAGAGTTGTGCCTGCAAATATATTTGTTAATTGAAAAAAAAAATTTTTTTTTGCCATATTTGGGCTCCTGGAAATGGATAAGAGGGAAATTTATTAGAGAACTTTATTTGGACTGGAGGACCCATTTGTGCAAGTACATTCCTTATTAATAGGTCTTTGTTCCTGCTGTAACCCTCAGCCAGGTATTTTGAGAGACATACTCATTTTCTTCTAAGTCATATCAGCATAGTAATCACTTTGGCTGAAAACCAGCTGCCATTTGCATGTTTAATAAAAATATAACACCAATACCAAATTCAAAACTATTTTTCCTTTTAGGCTAAGACTTCGAAATAACCTGGTTCCCTGCATCTACCAGTAATGCTGTTTACCCTGGGTTGAGGTCTTTAAAATAGGGAGAAATGCGAAAACAGTTTGATCACTCTTTCTTTCCCCTATCAGTCACCAACCATCTCTCTTAATTATGGTGTAAGGACATTTACATAACCAGGGGGAGGGTCCTATAACTACATTTCTATTATGCTTGGCACTTGTGTGAAAGGATATTATATTCATGTGCATTAGAGATTGCTTATAAAAGATCAAGACAATAATAGCCGATCAGACAATAAAGGTCTCTTTTCTCCTCCCAGACAGGCTGTCTCTGACAGAAGAATACAGTTCATCAAAAGTGTCTGCAGGTTGTCAAACTCGGGGAGGTTTGGGGACCCTCTGAGGCTGTCATGGTCAACAAGAAGATTTTCTGTCGGGTTTTGCCATCACTCACCCTGAGGAAATAATCACTCACTACATTCTGCATGTTCTCATGATAGAGCTCTCCATTTGAGAGAAAAGAGCCATTTTATCAAAGGACAATATAGCCCTTCTCTGGGTCCACGTAGCTTCCATTATCAGACCATAATAAATCATATTTATGTTCTCAGTTAATAAGACTGATTACAATGCAGGTTTCAGACGTGGGAAAAGCAAAGCAGGTGAAAAGATGTTTTAATGAAAATATGATAAGAAAACAGCTTCTTGTGAACATTTTGCGCTATTATTCGTAATGATTACAGACAATTTTTGATGCATCTTCTTTAGCAATGGTTTAAGCTGCATAAATTGGCTCGCTGGTAGATAAGTAAAAATGATAAGAAAAAAATCATGAAATTGTCTTATGTTGTCTAGAATCATTATGTACATAACAAGTGCAAAATGGGTCTAATGTATGTGCTGGGGATGGAGGGAAAACAGATTTCTCGGGGAAAGATGGTTTGGGTATTATTCAAAATGATTTAGAAATTTTCTCATCTCACTTATTAATAGTCTCTGTTCCCTGGAATTTGGGGGTGCCCAGCACTAATTTCATCTCTGTAAATGAACCAACAACGTTACCTCTTTTATTCAGTCTCGAAGTTGTTTTTCCTCTTCTTCCCTCCTACCCCCCTCCCCGACTTGGAGCCCAGTACAAAGAGACAAAGAGATATATATTTTCTACTCAATGTTTGTACAACTGCCATTAGTGCTAATGGGAGTTAAGTGCTCCTTGGGCAGAGAACAGACCCCAAAGTTTAATATTGAAGGGTACCTTATTAAAAAGGTCTGGACATTTTTAGCTTCAGTGAGTTCAATTACATTAAAGAACCAACTTTCTAAATTAGTGCAAAAAGAAAAAGAATCAGATAAAGTATTGAAATGGCTTTAGCCTCTAACTGTGTAATTCAGAAGAGCAGCCGATGGCTGAGGAGTTGGGGTGTGCAGTCTGTCGAGTTCATTTGCACTAACTTCCGGATTTGCTCGCGTAACAGATAACAATTCCAGGTTAGCACCCACAACACTCGGAGCAGCCCTTTCTACCGTCCATTTGCATCTTTGATGAGAATGTCATTATTCTTGGCTTGCAGGTTTCTAAAAGACAGTGAGGCTTTTTGTAGCCCATGTTATTCCGGACGGTGGTATTCTGAAACATCCGATTAACACAATTCACCCCAGATTTAGCAAGTGGTTGGGACATTTTCTTTATGTGGGGGGAGAGGGGATTGGCAGGCCTCACTTTGTACACTTACGAGAGGGTCTTTCAAAATTTGCTTGTAGAATAGCCGCTGTTACGAACTGAGAAAGCGAACATTCTTCATCATGAAGTTGTCACAGCTAGACTGCTGGAGAAGACACAATATAGACAGCACTGTAAACTCTTTTTACCAAAAGCAAGCGTCACCAGGATCAGAGTCTCTATTGTACTCAGAGATGCTTGGATTGTATTTTTTTTTCTAAGCCAGTTTGCACTAATGTGAGATATTGGGCAACTTGGTGATGTCAGTGATGCCTCACAGATTAACTTCACAAGTCAGAAGAAAAATTCATGGGGAAAATAGATGATTTTAACTGATAAAGCTAGGCATGTACTTATGGATGTATGTGTGTGCCTGTGCAGGGGTCCCATGTTTTTCTGCAATATTTCTCTTTTTCCCGAAATTAAAAACCTATTGAGATTCAGTCCCCTCCCCCTAGATCATTGCTTTCTTTGTTGGCAATTTCTCTTTGTTCTATTCTAACTTGGGTGGAGGAGGGGAGAGTGATTGGCCCCATGTCAGTCACATTGTCTGACTTTCACAGAAATAACTGCCAAGACTTTTGCTGCCTCTTCCTTTGATTTTAGCCCTCACTCCATTTTTCTTTTCATAGGTTGACCAAAAAATATTGCCTGCAAGAGAACTCTGTAATGCCACCATATATCTAATATCTATGAGGCGTTTTGTTTTAGCGTTACTGGACTTAACCACAAAAGACACTTGACATTGATAAAGAATCTGTCAAGTCCAGCCTGATCAGCGCACTGAAATCGCTCATGACAGGGAAGACACTAGCCCCCTAGAGCAGTGGTAGATTAGGAGAAAAATGATTAGGGCCTCGTGGTTGCAAAGCCATTTCATGTTGGACCGCATATATGGAGCCAAATGTGTTTTACTTGCCACACTCCATTAGCATGTGTGAAACAGTTGGGAAAATGGCCATATGATTAGACAGAAGGAAACCTGGATCTTCACATTGGGACTTGTTACTACTGAATAATGTCTATGCAGGAGGGATTGCTTTAGAGTGTGCTAATTTCTTGTATAATGGAAAAGAAGTGGCATTCGTGACTAGCACCTATGTAATTTGGTCATGGACAGTGCCTCCAAGTCCGCCAATTTTCAACATTTTTTTTAAAGCCTTGGTGAAATCCACGTTTTTATTGGCAGGAAGTTTCAGGATGTTTGACTCCTAAAATTTCCTCTCTCAATGTCTCTATTGAAACCAGTAGACTACATTTTCCCAGGGCCCAAGCAATCTTTGTGTGGCTAAGAAACAAAACAGAGGGCTGCCTCGAGATGAAGACTCACGTCTGGTGTAGTTCTTCTAGTTTACATTAAAATTTTTTAAAGAGAGAACGTCATTGAAAAGATGACTGTAAGGATGAAAAGATAAGACAGACTCAGATACAAATGAAATTCCCAGCAATGCTTAAAACACCATGACTGCAGCACTATAAGGAAAAGACAGAGTAGGCAGGATTTTCCTCTTGGGGGTAATCTGTTGAAAACCTACATAGAATGAAAGAAAATCTATTGTGGGAAAGAAAGATAGCCTTCTTGAATGTTGCCTGCACAATTATGTACCTAGGCGTGTTAAAGCTCCTCAGAACAAAATCTTGTCCCGCATATGACTGGGGAATTATTAAATGTTGACTATTAAATCTTTTAGTTAGTTTCATACTGTGTTTATTTCTCCAGAATGATGAATATGCAGATTTAAAATTGAACGCCTCTGTTCCCAAGAAAACGATAAAACCAAGTCCTTGCCGAAGTCTAGCATTTACAGATGGGCTCTCCAAAGGGATGACTCACCCCAGCAGGCGGCCACAGTGTCAAGTAAAAACTTTGCCACCTCCCACCTCCATGGAGAGGGACCATGTGGACTGGGAAACTGCAGGGACTTTGACGATGGTCCCTGGGCACTTGTGCAAAACTTTGGCCTGATTTAGTAATTGTGGATAACTTTACCCAGCCCCAAATCCAAGCAGAGGCAGCAAATAGACATTATTTCCAAGAGCAGGAAAGGGCGAGGACAAACCAAAGGGCAAGGGAAAGAGGTGGCGGTCCCTGGACAGACCAGCAAGACAGGCAGTAATTAGCGCAAAACACCCACCTGTGTCATTTTTTCTCGCACTTTCTCAGCTTGTCAGGCCCCCAAAGCTTCGTAGTTGGTCCAAGAATTCTATGCAGTCCTCCCTTGTGGCCACACAGAATGTGTTTGCAGTATTGAAGGCCAGCCCAGGACTAATTTTGAAAAGCGAATCTGGGAAACAGCTTAATTTCATTTCCTTTGGGATTTTTCTGGGACAAAGTTAGAAGTTAAGACAAATTGAGCAAAATAGCAGTTAAAGGCAGAGGCTACTTTGAGCAAAAGGCTCCTACGTTATCCTTGTCCCCAAAATTCTATACCGGAAGGAAGTTTAATGGGTTTTCAGTAAATGGTGGGAAGTTCTGATGCTACACTGAGCTGTTTTGCAGCCCCTGAGATGCTGGCGTGAACCGTGGGGTCTTTAATTAGAGTGCCCTCTTGAACATCCAGGAGAAAGGCATGGCCAAACGTACATACTGACTTGTGGTTCTCAATTTCACGAGTGTTTGATGAGCACCTACTATGTGTCAGGTACCATGATGCACAGAGCAGGTCTTCTAGACCAGTGTTCTTCCTGCCACCCACACACTGCTTCCGTGGGATGATTGACCCACAGTCAGTGCTTCTGAGTTTGTAGGTCTCAGGTCAAAAATAGCCATTTTGGCGGAAACTCGAAAACACGAATGTAAGTGAAAGGTGTGCTTACCTTTTCTAGAGGAGTCAGTAGACAACGACGTACATAAGAACACAGGCTTGGAAGTTCTGGTCTAACCATGGCTCCTTTGCTTTCCGGTCGGTTTGTCCTCGGGCAAGTTGCTTAATCTAAGTCTCATTTTCTTCATCTGTAAAATGGGTATAATAATATGACTTATTTTCTTAGCATTGTTGGGAGCATTAAATACTTGTGAACAGTTGGAGCAGCCAAAGCCAGATTAAGAGCTGGGCCATCAAGGCAGCTGCCCGTGGGGAAGGGCGTGGTGTGGGGAAGGGACACCAGACACCCCTGGAGTAAACGATAAGCGTGGTGCCAGTAAGGTGCCTTCTGCGCATGCTCCTGATATATCCGGCTACATGGAATTGATCCTATCCTGCTAGAATAGATAGCATCCTTCAGAGAGAGAACAAAAAAAAAATCCCTATTTGCCAGTGTTGCTGCGTTTCCAGCTGCCATCACCCACCCTGAGAACAGCAGTTGTGGGCAGCTGAAAATAATGCCAGGCCTGTGGCTGTATTCTGGAGAATTATGCCATTATCTAAATCAGAGTCCCGATACCAGGCTTCCCAGGCAGTTGTTTGACTTAGAGAATCTTGCGAGAATACAAGAACAAAAACATGGGAAGCATTCTGGCAGCATGAAAGTCAGAGAAATTAGGTTTTTAAGCAAAATTTGAACAAGGTTTTGTAACTCTATCAATATAAGTTATCTCTGTGCTTTGAAAGAAATACTATTCGGTTCTTGGACTAAAATAAGTGAAATGGAAGGCAACTCTATGATCAAGTTAAAATGTTTCAGTGCATGCGATAGTTCTCTTGTTTTTAACATCGAGAAAGACATACGTGAATTATATTCGTCGCAAATCGGTTTTTCCCCTTCTCAGCAAATGACGGTCAATAGGATATTGGCTTGCGGGGACACCACGTGAGTCCCTTCGGGCTCCCCACATTCTGTCTGGCCCCGAGCTCAGTCAGTGCCCAGCACGCGGAAACTCTCCGTGTGCCTTTGCGGTCACGTTAACCTACGTGAAAGCATCTGATGACGAGTTCCCGAGCAAATGTTGCATCGGCGACTTCAGGACTTCAATCTGTGGCATGAAGGCAAGGGGAGACACTCAGCTGTTGTAAGCGTAAGCGTACTTCTTGGGACTTCCGGGCAGGTCTGGCCTCTGTATCTCCCTCCCCTCTTTCCTCTCCTCCCTCTCCCTTCTCCTTTGCAATCCTTCCTTCTCTTCTCCTTGCCCACTTCTCGGCCCTGCTCCTCCGCACATCATTCGCCTGCACCATTCTTGGGGCGCTGTCCCGTCCATGCTAGCTCTCTTCTCCCCTCCTCTCATCCTCGCGTCTGCCTCTCCCGCAGTCTACACGACGGGCTAGTCGATACGCCATTAGACAACAATTCAAGAGAATGGTCTCTCTTCTCTGAATTTCCACATGTGGACTCTCAGCTGTGGTTTTATCTGGCAGTTTTATGCACTTGAAGCAAGGGCTGGTAGCCTGGGGGTCAGGAGGAAAGGCTCCACATTCATTTTTGCCTTCACCAGAGAGATCTTGGAATGGTTGTGAGGATTAAATGCATGTAATAAGCAGATCTCCTGGACCCCGGGGTCTCCAGGAGCAGAACAAGGCAGCTGGACTATAGCTGTAAGTGTTCACACATCTTCAAAGATGTAAGAACCTTTTTTACAAACATGATTTTACGTGAGATCCGATGTACAGAGCCCTTGAGGCAGGCGATGCTCTAGAAGCAGGAGGCCAGGAGCTCGGCTTCCTAGGGCTCATCCTCCACCACCACCACCCTGGTTCCCAGCCCCCTTCTCAGGTGGCCTCCCAGGAACCTACTCCAGATCCACTTGAGATCCACGGTAACTCCAGGAGCCGGAAGGTCCTTGAGGGCAGCTGCCGAACCTTGTCTCTTCCGGTCTCTAGTCCCCCGCCCATCCCCTCAATGTCTCCTCAGCAAAATGCTAGCTAGATGCAAACAGCTCCTGTTTATTTACTCCAGTCAACTTCCTGGTGGCTAGAAGAGAATATTACCGTATGCTTGTAATTACAGAGATTTCGCCTGTCTGAGGCAGTATTTCAGAGCGTGGTTAGGGGTTTGACTTCGGAGTGATAAAAATGGATGCAATTTCTTAGTCAAATCCACCTTGTGGTCCTGGGTGTTCTGAGCATTGAATCAGCAGGAGGCGACTGTTGGGGTGGTTCTTGGCTCACAGTTTTCTCTCCTCTCAGACTGACACCAACAAGTCCCCAAGGGCTTTTTTTGGGTAGCATGACTCTCTCCTCACTCAGTTTTGGCTCTGGTTTATGGGTCTGAGTGTGAACACTGACCCAAACCACGTCAAGCAGCATCTTCCCCTGGGGTTTTCTAAACTGGAAACGAGAGAATATTGTGTACCTCTTTGTGGAGGAGGTGGCCCCTGGATGCCAACCCCAGGAGCTCTCTGAGCTGTGGTCCCCAGCATGTGAAGGCAGTCAATCTGTGAAAGAAAAGGAAGCCTCTCTCAGAGAGGAACAGAGCCATGTGGTGGTCAAACCCCAATTTCAGATTTTTCCTGGGCCCCTGCCCTTATTCCTGATTGTGGTCCTGTATCTTTCTAATTCTCTGTTTGGCCCGAATCAGTTGGACTCAAGTTCTGTCACTTTCAACCAAGAGAGTTTAGACTCATTCAAGAAATGCTCCTTTTTCTTGTTTTCACCCGATGTCATATTGAGCTTATTTTTCATAATGTTAGTTCTGAGGAGACCCCACACTTTGTCCTTCTCTCCTCCACATGAAACCCAGAGCTCAGTGTGACCATCTCCCAGGCCCAGAGAGCCATCTCCACGGGGAGACCCTCTCGGACCTAGAGTGATGGCGGGACACTGTTTTCTGCAAGACTGGTTGGGGCCCCTCCTTCGTGTCAGCGTGATATCCTCTAGTAAAGAGCCACTTAGGATACTTGCGAACTGCGTGGCAATCATCTGTTTCCCCTCCTGGCTCTAACCTTCTTGAGGCAGGAACACTGGTCAATTTCTCGATTCCCAGTGTCCCAATGCTTGGGAAATTTTAGGCACTCAAGTTTAGTTTTTGTTTGTTCGTGGTAAAATGCCTTGCCAGATAATACAATTTCCTCTCTCTCTCTCTCTCCCATTGAGGGGTTTATACTTTCAGTCACGGATGCTAAAAAGTCTCCTTGCATCCCTGAGAGTGGCATCACATCCCCCAAAGGATTTCCCTCCAAAGAGTGGATGTAAGGTACCCCGGAGGTACCCAACTCAGCTTATTATAAGGGAGAGTGAATGAGTAGCTCCAATATCTAGGAAAGGGGGTAGAATATTTTGAGTGTTGAGGGTTTAAGATAAAAAGCAAAGCAATTGAACTCCAAAGGCGGAGCTGTGGAGGGAAAGAAGAATGGCGTTCTGAACCCCTGAGGTAGTAGACACTGGAACCAAAACCAGCTCAGTGCCTCGGAGGCTAACCAGTGCCCAAAAAATGTGAATGGAAAGAGCTGGGCAAGAGTCGCTGCATGGTAGGGGCACAGGTGTGGGAGATTTCGCTGGGGTCAGCACTGAGGAAACGGCACTGTCCCCCCTCGGAGAAGCCTGGCAGACCTGCGCAGAGATCTGGATCTGCAAGGCAGTGTTCCCCAAGGAATCGGTACCATCCGCCAGAGCCCACAGGACTGACAGCGTGTTGCTAGGAGAAGCAGAGGGTGGTGGCCTGAGTGGCCTCCTGTATTTTCTGGCGGGGCTGTGTGGGAATCCAGGCTTCCTGGACGGCTGATCGGGGAGCAGGGAGGTGTGAGAGAGACACCACAAGATCCTGTTAACAGCAAGCCTCCAGCAGTTCATCAGAAACAAAGAAAAGTGCCGTGACCAGATTTTGTATCCCGGTTCTGGAAGGCGATACCGCCTATGTGTTTGAATGGACACATGTGACGTTTGGGTCAAGTCTCTTGGGCCGTGTCACAAATTTCAGTGCGTCAAAAGGTCCCCGCTGGACTATTACAACATAGAAATGCCAGATGTTTGTACGGGTTTCACTCCTCACAACAGTGCTGTGAAGATAAGCTGGGCAGTTGGCACTATCTCCATTTTAAAGGTGAGGAAACCATTGCTCAGAGAGATGGGGTGACTTGCCATTGTTACAAGGACAGCTAATGGCAGAGCCGCTTCCACTGTGCTGAGGTATCTCCCTCACCAGGGTGGGAAAGTGGGGGGAGTGCTTGGCCCCTTGTCAAGACGTCGGGGGGTTCTTGCCCTTCTACCAGTTGGCTGGGTAACAACAGGCCAACCCTCTTTGGAGATTTCTTTACGTTTTCCTTCCCTCATTTTGTGGGACAAGCCGTGGTCTCAAAGGCCCTTTCTGGTGTGACCATCTCTGGACTTGGGGATATAAAGAGAAGAGATGGCTCATGTATGGGGTTGGAGGAAAAACTGCTAGTTATCCTCCAATGCCTAGTTTCCTCTCTCTCTCTCTCTCTCTCTCTCTTTCTTTTTTAAGATAAACTTCATTCTAGAATAGTGTTAGACTTACAAAATGTTGCAAAGACAGTACAGAGTTCCCATATAGCCTACTTTCCTCTGTTGCTATACCTTATTTTAATATAGTACATTGGTCATGATTAATAGACCAATATTGATACATTATTATTGACTAACGTTCACATTTTTTTTTTCAAATTTCCTCAGGTGTTTTTGTTTTGTTTTACAAATATCTTTTTTGCTTGTTAGTTTTTTGATTCCAGGATCCCACCTAGGATATCACGTTATACTTCTTAGTCATGTATCCTTTGACTTTTCTTGGATATGACAGTTTCTGAGACTTTCCTTGTTTTAGATGACCTTGACAGTTTTTAGGAGGACCAGTCAGGTATTTTGTAGAAGGTCCCTAAATTGTGATTTGTCTGATGTTTTTCTCATGATTAGATTGAAGGTTACATGTTTCGGGGAAGACCACAGAGGTAAAGTGCCATTCTTATCACATCATATCGACTATCAACATGATTGATCACTGTTCATGTTAACCTTGATTACCTGGCTGGAGGTAATATTTGTTAGGTTTCTCCACTGTAGAGTTACTCTTTGTTTTCCCCCTCCTTTTCCATACTGTCATCTTTGGAAGAAATTCACTATCTGTAGCCCACACTTAAGGAGTGGAGAATTATGCTTGACCTCCTTAAGAGTGGAGTATCAGATTTTTTTTCATTCTCTCCTACTACTTAGTCAATCATTTATTTATATTTGTATGGACAGATGGATATTTGTTTTCACTATGGGTTATAATCCAATACTACTTTATTTTGTTGCTCCCTTCTTTTATAGTAGTAAAGCAAGTAAGTACTTGGCTGCATAAATGGCTATCATGAGCAAGACTACATTTCCCAAAGTACCTTGCAAGTAGGTATGACTATATGATTAAATCTAGCCGGTGGTATGTGAACAGGAGTGACAGGTACTACTTGTTTCTTTCCTTGAATGCATTTGCTGAAATGTGGCATTGAAGTTAGAGTTGTGGCAGCCATCTTGGACAAGAAAATGACCTTGGAAATGGAGACCACACATGGTGGTGCAATAAGATAAAAGCCTTGGTTCCTGACACTGTGGAGCTCCAAAGAAACCCTGGACTGACATGCTTGCCTGTATGTTACCTGAGGTAGAAAAAAAAAAATCTATCTTGTTTAAGGCTCATAATTGAGTTTTCTGCTACTTCCGGAAGAACCTAATCCCAACTGATACAGTGTTGCATGGGTGTGTGTATGTACAGGGAAGGGATGGCTCCAGGAAATAAAATTGATTTTTAAAAAAATACACCAGAATCTTCTAGTTAGTTTTCCAGAGAAGGGTAATTGTGTTATATTCTTTTTAAAAATGTTTTTATTATTTTTTGAGAGAGAAGGAGAGAGACAGACAGAGAGCAAACGGGAGGAGCAGAGAGAGAGGGAGACACAGAATCCAAAGCAGGCTCCAGGCTCTGAGCTGTCAGCACAGAGCCTGACGCGGGCTCGAACTCACAGACTGGGAGATCATGACCTGAGCTGAAGTCGGATGCCCAACTGACTGAGCCATCCAGGTGTCCCCTTTGTTGTATTTATATTATTTATAATTTTAGTAAAGATACATCTATGGGTAGAGGGGTGTTGTTTGCTTGCTGTCTGGTTCTCTGACTTTCTTTGTTTTGGGAAACTCGCTAAGATTGGTTTTTGACTCACAAATAAAAGGCAAATTCCACCCATTATCCTTGGAGTAAACTGTGAAGCCACCTGGAGTCTCTGTAGATGACGCAGAATGTTCTACTTAGTGGCTTAAACCCGGTGAATCTTTTGCTGCTGTTTTTGAAAAAAAAAAAAAAAAAGAGAGAGAGAGAGAGAAGATTTTTCTGGAAAAGATTTAGTTAGAGAAGTGTTCCCTGACATGGGCTTAAGATTGAAAGACTTACACTTTGAGAAATAGACTGTGGATTATTGCTTTTGTCTTGTCTGGCCATGGAATTTCTCCTAGCCAAAGGTTGGAGGAATGGGGGGAACAGTGCCCATGCTGGGATGGGACTGGTGGAGAAGGTTGGATGGGCTACAAGGGGTTAAGTGGCATATACAACCTGGGAAGTGGAGCAGAACTGATGGAGGACTAACTTTGAGAATGAGGACAGAGGGTTTTCGGGAGGGGAGAGTGATGCAGCCATGAATTAATGGGAGGCTTGGAGGTGATTATGAGATCGCACAATGCAAAACCAGGAAATGATGACTGCAAATATCAGCTGCAAATATATTACCCTTATAAAGTTTAGGCCCATGTAGCTCAGTATCAGGGCAGTGTCACCACCCATGTTTTGTTACATGGAATTTGTGAATAGCCCAACTTCTTTACTCAGATTTCTCAAAACTCCTGGCAAAGACTCAAAGAAGAACACCGTTCCTTTTCCTCTTTTAGTCATTTCTGTTCTCATGGCTGGCTATTCCAGAAGCTGCTCTCCACAGTTCCTGGAAAACTCTCTTCTTCTCAGACCCTCACTGACTTTCCTCTTCCTCTCCTCCTTCCCCTCATCTGTATCTTCATTACGTGAAGTTGACCTAGCCCATCTCGAGGAGGTTGCAGATGGAAAAATTGGGATGGAAGTTACAGGGTTCTGTTTTGCTGGAGGACGTGACAGGTATCTTTTCTACCCACACAGTTTTACCAAGGAAGTGACAATATTTGTTGATAATATGCGTTGAATTCATGAATAAAGGCGTCCAGTCAAATACTTGCCTTCCCAGATGCCTCAGGAGTGGCACGTGACCATTGTGGCCAATGACGTGAGCAGCAATCTGCTGAGAGTTTCTAAGAATACTTTTGTTTCCCTGGTAAAGTTCTTCTATAGCTGGCATGGCCCCTCCATCTTTCTTCCTACCTTGAATGAGAGTGTGATGTTTTGGATTCACAGCAGGTATTCCATGCATGTCAGCCTCTTAACCTTCTTTCTTGTTTCTGCCATATCAATGCCACCCACTGACCCCCACCTGTCTAGGCCAGTCTGAGACTAGGCAGGGATACCTTGACATGCATGAGCAGAGGCTGGATCCTAAGCCACCCTCTTGCCCCTGGAAGAATTTAGATTAAGGGTGGTATGAGGTATGAGGGGTCAGTAACCAGTAAGAGATATAAGGAAGAGAGAAAAGGGGGGCGGGGATCTTGTTGTTTGAGGGTGGGAGGCACTGGCTATTCAGAGCTCCCAGAGCTGTGAATGATATGTGATTCCAAAGGGTAAGCTGAGAAAAGCATGAGGGCATGAGGGCCAGAGCCAGGGCGAAACAGTGGGCCACGCCTGCGCATCAATATATGGATCCTTACCTAAGGCAGAAGGCCATTCAGGAAGGCGGAACCCTGGCAGGAAAATTGTGGAATCAAAATGAACGATGTGCCAGGGTGGGTAGAGCGTGGGCAAAATGGGCCGAGAGAGTCAAAAGTTACAAACTTCCTATGATAAACTAAATAAGTCCCGGGGTTGAATGTGCAGCATGGCAACCATACTTGATCGTACTGTGTTGCATATTTGAAAATTGCTGAGTGTGGAGCTTGAAATTCTCATCACACGAGAAACAAATTCTGTAACCATGTATGGTGACAGATGTTACCTAGCCTGATCGTGGTGATCGTTTCACAAAGCATACAAATATTGAATCATTATATTGTACCTGAAACTAATATAATGTATGTCAATTATACTTCGATTTAAAAAATGGCCTATTTACCTATAATAAGGACTAGGTCAGGTTTTCTGTTTTCACAGGAGACTTAAGCCCCCCAGAAGATGGACATGGGGAGATTCACACACACACACACACACACACACACACACACACACACACACTCCATCGCTCCATAGTATATGGGTGACCCACACTATAATCTGACAGCGCATGGCTAGGCTCTCCTTACTCACAGCAGTCCCATGTGAAGAGTCTTTCTGAGTCCTACGTCCCAGAGAGAGCAGAAGCAATGTAAGTTTACTCAAATTTTGTTAATAACATCTTTGTTCGCAATAACCTCTAAATGATATCCTATAAAAATGTAAATTATCTTCTCTGCTATCTGTTACTTAAGAGCAATATTATAACGACAATAAAGGAATCTAAAAATGATCTAATTTCACGTTTTACTCCAAAACATGGCCAGGGACAAAGGTCCCAGTGACTGTGGTGTCTGGCAACGTAGATTTTCAATGTGCAGGTAAGTATTGATGGCCTCTGAAGGACTGATTTAGTTGGTCAGACTTAAAAAGAGGGAGACTCTGCAAATGTTGGGTTCATAGATCTTCTCTTTTTGAGGATTTGAATTTTAATCAAGATATATTCAAAGGTTTTGCACATTTTTTTTTTTTGTTCAGTGATTTATATAAACTGGTTTAGTTAATCAATATAGCTCATTTATATTAAAATGATGTTATTTCATTGGTGTCAAACCAGCCCCTGGGAAGTCTAAAGAGTGAGGAATTCATATCCATGCAGGGAGACACAAATAGGAAAGAGCAGGGGTAGGAATGGAAGCAAAGAAACAAACATTCCAGGGAATGACGTGTGAGTGATGAAGACGGTGTCACAGTCTCTGCAAGGGAGAGCAAGTGGTACCTTCCTGGAACTCAGTGGGTCTCCCTCGTCTCATAGTTGAGAAACTCGGGGTTCAAAGGCATTAGGCCATATCAGGCTTTCCACTGAGTGTGCGCTTTGCAGTTTTCTGTCATACCCTGTTGCCTTTTGAGGATCTGGCTGTGATCCTTCTGTGTATGTCTCACTCCTATTGACTCTTTTTTAAATTTTTTTGTTTTTTTTAATGTTTATTTATTCTTTGAGAGAGAGAGAGAGCACAAGAAGGAGAGGGGCAGAGAGAGGGAGACGCAGAATCCAAACCAGTCTCCAGGCTCTGAGCTGTTAGCACAGAGCCTGATGTGGGGCTCAAACTCACGAACTGTGAGATCATGACCCGAGCTGAAGCCGGACGCTTAACCGACTGAGCCACCGGGGCACCTCATTCCTGTTGACTCAGAAAGGGTAGCAATCTCTCCCCAAACATCATCTTGTCTGAAGCTTCTGGATAAGGCTTTTACAGTTAAGCTCAAACGTTGTCTTTCTTACAGGGTTGTACCTTGTCTACCCCTATGAAAGTATCAATAGACACAGAGTTTTATCATACTTTTTTTTGACAACCTGAGACCTGATGGCTCTAACAACTGGGCTCTCAAGTGTTTAACGTGTAGGCCAGCAGATGGCGCCATTTATCATTCATTGACACCCGCGTATGAAAGCATGAGGCACGGCTTCTTGCCTCTTTAATTTGGGTAGTATTATAAGTGAAGTGTTTTTGACTGTTTATTATGCATGAGCCAAAATTCCATGAATGTGTAACATTTTCTCCTGTATTTCCCTTTTTTATAACATCATTTAAATTCCTTATTAATAATTTAAAAATGTTCTGGATTTTAATCACTTTTCTCATCACTGAAATATCTGATGAAGGGATGTTTTTTTCCTCTGCTGAAGGTGAGATAGAGGAAACCATCAGCCAGGAAGGAAGATGAGAATCTCACTCCTAACTCAAGCTCATGGCCCCCTGCGCTTCACCTCATCTTTTCAGTTTAATTGAATAGTACTTATTTAATTAATAAAAATATCTGTCTGGTGCAGGTTTCAGAAATCCAAGGCTTGAATACGCTGCCATTAATAAAACAAGTTTTTTTTTTTATATCCAAGTTTAATTATGGTGGTGTTTGTTTGATAGCTTGTTACTGTAAATAAAAGAGATAAAGGCAGCCCTTCACTGGAGTAGCTCGAGAGCTGTGAAATATGTACCTAATTAAAACTATTGGTGTAAGAGGCTAATAAAGTACATGTGCCTACTAGATGTCTTATTCTAATGAATCTCGGCTAATTTGCTTTGACTGATGAATTTCGGTGTTAGTGGTAGGGGCTGAATAATTATGAAATTTATCACAAGATACAAGGACTCATTAAGGATTACTCAGGTTGAGTTAGAGGAATGTTTTCTTTGTCAAGAACACAGGCCTTGACCAACATAATTACGGCAATGCCAAAGAGTAGCCGGATTCCAATCCAAACTCAAGCGAATGTTTAAGGCCAGGAGGGGCGCATGGTAGGGGGTGGGTGGTGGGGGCAGACAGGAGACTGTCAATTCTGGAAGAAACACCTGTGTAGTATTCAGGCCTGAATTTTAAATAGAAGCATTCAGTGCACACAGACCTCCTCATGGATGGTTCTAGTGACAAGGACTCCCTTCTCACTCTTTTATTGAAAACATTTTCCCACTCTTCAGGGAGAAAAATAGATGAGCCTAGCATTTCTTTAGCAAGGACACTGCTGCAGGAAGCCCATTCAGCCCCCAATTCTTTTTTTTTTTTTCTATTTATAGGTTTCAGCTTTCTGAGTCTCCCAGCTTATTAATGAATCTGATTTCATTAACTCCTGGCTGGTAGACCCCCAAACTGAGGCCATGACTGGAGCCCATTTGGGCCAGTCTCATGGAACCACTTGCCGAACACCCAAGAGGGAAAATATCTGTTTATCTTGGAATGGAAGTTCTCACTCTTACAAGGTGTGCTGCTGGCAATGCAGAAGGGCTGTCTTCCCCACGATGAACTGTACGCTCTACTCCTCACCACCCAGAAACCTGAGCAGAAGGTGAGGACACACCGGGACACCTTCCCGAGGACACGAACCAGAGGCAGTGGCAGAATTGCCCTCCTGCAGACAGGCAGGACTGCGGCCGGAGGATGAGAGCAGGGAACGAAGAACCACAGCGAGCTGAGACTGGTTTCCACCTCTCCTTCTGGGGGCCAGGAGGAGGAGGGTGGGAGAGGCGGGGGACGAGAGGCAGCAATGCTCCAGTGAGTGACAGGTGATGACACCCAGCTAGAAGCCTTGTCAAACAAATGGAGACCTATTTACCCCCCTACCACTAGAGATGGCTGTTCCCAGGGCTGAAATCAAGGGGGACAACATAAGGTCTCAGGAGGGCTTCATGGCCCTGGCCCCGGGGCAGTCACAGTGTGAGAAGGTCCTCTTCTTGTTCACATAGGAACAATGGACTTTAAATTCTATGACATCAGACCAGATATATAAATATATCTAAAGTGTATATACACATACTCGCATAAATATTTGCCTCTCAATGTGATTTAAAATGGAAACAACTACAAATTCAACTTGTAGGTATTTTACTACCAAAGCATTCAAATCAATTAATCCCTTGCTTTGTTTTTCTTTTTAAAATAGCTTTGATACAAACTTTCCCGATTTACTTAACTCTGAAAAGAAATGCCTGGCACAACATGAAGCGAAATTTCAACCTTCATGCCAAAGAGCAAAACTTATTAGATAACTTGTTGAATTAAAAAAAATTAATGTTTATTTAATTTTGAGAGAGAGAGAGAGAGTGGGGGAGGGGCAGAGAGAGGGAGAACAGAATTGGAAGCAGGCTCCAGACTCCAAGCTGTCAGCACAGACCCCGACGCGGGGCTCAAACTCATGAACCGTGAGATCATGACCGATCATGACCGTGAGATCATGAGCCGAAGTGGGATGCTTAACCGACTGAGCCACCCAGGCGCCCCAATAACTTGTTGAATGTTTAAATTGTTGTTTTCTAACTCAGAAAGGCATCTCTTTTTCAGGAAAGAAAATATCGCTATGGTTCAGGGCAAGAGTGGTGTAGGTTTTAGGGTTTCCCCTTCTCCATCCCCATCCTGACCCTTTTGCCTAAATAAGTAATAATAACAATAATTCGTATTAAGTGCTTACTGTGTGGCAGGCAGGGTGCTCCACACTACCCTCAAGACAACCCTAAGAGAGGGGAACTATTAATATTTTCATTTTACAGAAGAAGAAACTTACGCACACTGCCACAAGGTCCCACCCAGCAGGGGAGTGCCTACCTAACTGCTACACAATGTTGTCTTCTGATTGCGGTATGCTCTGAGAATCTTCTAGAGCTTTACCGCAGTTTTTCCTTTCTTACCACATAAGCAAAAAGAAACCATAGCTCAAA
The DNA here is from genome assembly GCF_007474595.2 of Lynx canadensis. Classification (NCBI taxonomy): domain Eukaryota; kingdom Metazoa; phylum Chordata; class Mammalia; order Carnivora; family Felidae; genus Lynx; species Lynx canadensis. The sequence goes on from NC_044310.1 coordinate 73,344,539, forward strand.
TGCAGATTAATGCCAGATCTACAGACTCAAATGGAGTCATGTGGGGTTAGCATCTGTTTTGAAGGCTTTGCTTTCAAGTGACTGTGGATAGGAACGCAGGAGGCTGGGCACCAAAGTGGAAACTGAGCCTGTGTGTCAGCATCGGTGGGGCCACTATTTTATGTGAGGAGAACTCCTTTTGCCTTGGATCCGTCATCTATAAAATGGAGTTGGCCGAACAGTCCAAATGCCAAAGGGTTGGGCACCTATATTGACGGGCTTGATATGAATCCCCAAATCGAGCCGCCTGCCTCTTAAAACCTTGCTTCTTCCCAAGCCATGATTTATATACACTGCTTTGTCTTTTATGGTTTCCTGAGTTAGTTGTTTCAGACTAAAATTTGTGTGTTATAAGCCTCGGCGTGCATGATTTCTTAGGTTTTTAATTACAAATGTAGTTTTGACCTATTAAATCACGTGTGAGGTAAATTTACCATAACAAAGCCTTATTAATCCCCCACAATTAAGAATTTACAGTTCTTTTGCTGAACTTTTTATTGACCTCCCGTGAGGATACTTGCACAACTATTGCGAAGAAACTTTGTAGCCTCTAACCGGCAAGCCAGAGGTGTAGCAGTAAGATTATGATTTAGGAAATCACTCGGTACATGGAGCCAGACTTCCTGTTTTTATAAACGGCGTCTCCTTGAGGCCTTACAATAACTGGGTGAGATTAGCACCATTGTCCCTATTTTATAGATGAGCAAACCGAGGCACAGAAGCGTGATAGGAATTGACCAAGATTACACGGCCACTAAGTGGCAAAGCTGGGATTCGAAACAGGCCGCCTGGCTCCAAAATGCGCGCTCTAAGCCAGAGTCTACACTGCCTCTTTTAATCATAATAACAGCAACAACAACAATAGCAGCGGCAACAAACACATAGAGCACTTACTATGCTCCCAGCACTATCCTATGATAATATGGATGTTAGCTCATGTATTCTCATAGTAACTCCATGAGGGGGGTCCATTTCTTATATCCCCCCTTTATAGATGAGGAAACTGAGGCATAGAAAGGGTAAGCAACTTATTTGAGGTTCCATAGCTGGAAGGGAGTTACCAACCCAAGCAGTGGGCTGCAGGGTCGCCCCTTCCCCCAGGTGACACTGTTTCCCCCTCTGCCCACTCCCACCTCTGCTGCCCACCCTGGGAACTCCTGCCATAGCAAACTCGCCCCCCCGCCACCACCTCCCTTCTCCAAACCCACGGTGCACTTGCCAGCTGCGGGGCCTTCTCTCCAGCTGTTCTCATGACCTGTGAAGGGCTCTTGCGCTCCTGCCTGGGTGGTTCCAAGCTCGGCTGCTCATGGTCTCTGAGGCTCGGCTTCCTCAGGTGTAAGGTGGGGGTGCTGTGATGATTTTCTAGGGGGATGCATGTCAAAATTTGGGTACGCATGAAGTCTTCAAAGAGTGACAAGTTCTTTTGCATCTCTTATCCTCAAAGCCCGGTTCGGGTCCCTTCCTCTGCAAATTCCTTCAGTGGACAGTATAATCAGCTGGCCTCTGAGCTTCCCCAGCCCTCTGTGTATATATCTCTATTTAGCACTAATCGCCGCTGGCTTTGTATCGTGGTTGCTTCTGTGTGTGTCTGACTCTCCCGCTAGACTCCGAGGTTCTCAGGGTCAGAGACTATGTGTGATTCATCTCCATGTCTCCAGATGCAAGACCAGGACTTCAATGCATATAAATTCTTAAAAATGTTTTGGTGAATTGAATTAAAAAACAATGTGGCGGAGCAGTGGGCTCCATTAACAACAAGCTGCATGGCCAGGTGGCTCTCCCAGAAGGCTGGGGGTCACTCCCATGATGGCAATTTAGAAATGGAGCCAGGGCGCCTCTGGCTTCATCTGTCCCCCCCACTCCCACCCCTGCTCTCTGCTCGCCGCTGCTCAAACCACAGCTTTCCTGATTGAAGGCTTCCTTCCTTCCTCGGCGTGTTCCCTTCGCTGCAGTGTGCCTGAAGTGCTGGGGAGCCTGAGTCCCGGGGGTGATTGCAGGAGTCCTCTGTCATTGCCTCAGATGGTGGCAGATGTACCAGACTTGCTTCTCTCCCAGGTCTCCTTCAAATGACCTTCGCTGAGGCCCAGAAATTTTGACCTACAATTTTAGATTAAAAGCATCGTCTTCCGAAGTTCTAAACTGATGGAATCATGGGACACACTGACAAAGGCTGTCTCCATGACCCCAGTTCCCCTTGGCATGCCTTGTTGGGAACCCTCATGGCAGAGAGAGAGCTAGATCAGAGGTTTGGGCCCTGGAAGGAGCAGCTTGTGACTGGGGGTGGGCATGTGGGTGGCGTGTGGGGAGAAGACCATGTCGGCAAAGAGGGCCAGGACATGGATGATGGGACGAGGCGGTCTCAATCATAAGAGAACAGAAGATAGAGAAGGTGGGTGGTGAGGAGATGTGTCCTCCGGGCCCTCTGCTTCCTGATTGTGTCTACAATAAACTGGGAGACGTCCCTTGTTGGATTTCTGGTGGTTGAAGGCCACCCTGAAAAAGAAGAAACTTAATCCCCACGGTGTTGCTTCCGTTAAAGGGCGAGGAGAGAGGCAGTGCATTCTGGCTGCTGAGAGATCTGACTCTGGGGCCCCACAGAACCAGATTTCGATTTTGGTTCCGCTGGGGACTCTCTCAGGGATGCTGCACAGTTAGTTAACTCCTCTGCACCTCACTTTCCTTGTCTTTAAACTGTGGACATAAATAATAATGCCCCATGAAGCTCTTCGGAGGCTGATAGGTGATCCTGGATGGTAAGCCCTCAGGAAAAGACAACCAGGCTTCTGAAGAGAAGCAGCCCCAGCCGCTTCCAACATCCGTGCCCAGGGTCCGCTGAGGAAAGCGCCAGACCACTCAGAGGGACAGTGATCAGGAGCAGGCTGGCCATGACCCTGGTCTGCAGAACTCACCGGTGTTAGTCCTGGGAGGGTCGGATCCCAAGTGTCAGCTGATTAGTCCCGGAGACTTAGCTGTCTAGCCGTGGCCACATAGCCGGGGAGGCACCAGAGTTAGGCTTCCGCCTGGTGCCTCATGGCCCTTGGCCAGGGCCCTGGAAGCCAGAGGCATAGGGAGCAGCAGGCTTTGTGAGGAAGGGTTGGGCCACTTCCCGGCCCATAGCAACCACCATCCTCAGACTTAAAGGCTCACAGAAGGAGGAGGAGACCTGCAGACCACAGGTTGCTGGCAGGATGGCTCTCTCTGGGTGAGGACCATTCCTAGCACTTAAATGAATTTAGCCCATTTTTCTTCCTTCTGACCCTTGCCTTATGTAGGTATTTTTTCTTGTTTTCTTCTCAGGCAGGACTTAGCTCCCTGCTCTGGGCTTGTGGATTTTCCCTCCCCCCCCCCCCCCCCCCCCCCCCCCCCCCCCCGCCGCTCCTCTGCCTTCCCTGGTGCCTATCAGGGACAGGGAGTGATTGAAATTATTGATTCAATCCGTTTATCCTCCTACCCTGGTGCATCTCGGCTAGACCACTGATTCTAGGGCCGAGCCTCGGCACGGTCCGCTGGCTTCCTCCACTTGGTGCCGAGGGCAACTGGAGCTGCAGAAACTCCTGGGGAGTCAGCAACGAAGACCAAGGACTGGGCTGGCAATGGACTCCGGTTCCCAAGCCAGCTGCAGCTACTGAATCCAGGGAAATTGTGACGCGGCCGGCTGTTCCGAAGGCCGGGCCCGTCAGCTTGATCCACTGCAAAAGAGGCAGACTTGACTCTCAACCTCCAAGTCCAAAGTTCCTCCAAACCTGCATCCTGAGCTCTTACAAGGAATCTCTGTGGGCATACTCCCTCCCATAGTATGGAATAAGTCATAGCCACAAGAATGAAGACATTGCTCTTCCTTGAGTGACAATAAAAGCATCATCTTGGGGGCAATTGTGACTGGACTTATCGTAAATGCCTTCCTCTTCTACTAGATTTCTGAAGTTCTCCTGCCCGCCTGCATTTATTTCCCAAGAATTCTGTGCAGCTGAAGTAATGTGCATGAATATTGCGTAACATTCTGTGGACAGATACCATATTGTAGAAATAATTTAATTGACGACCTGTAATGAAAAGAGCGCTGGGTAAGTCGCTTGGGTTGCAATTTCTCTATATATTTTTACATTGCCAGGGATAGTGCTGTTGACATGAATAGGCCAGTATTGATTTCATTTAAAATTTTCAACATCTGAATGATGTGAGCAGTGATCTGTGGGAAGATACGGCGGAATTGTCGGCACATCCCTTGCTAACAAAATACCATTTTGAAAGGATTTTTCTATTAGCATTCACAACGAGAAGAGGGAGTGAAAAGGGTTATGAGAATGTTAAAATTTTCACTGACCAACGAAATATGAAGTCACCGTCTTCATTTTACTCTTAATTAATTGAGTTATTGGAGCTTATATAATCCTCTGTTAAATACCTAAAAGAAAGCAGGCAGAGACCTTGAGGTGTTGAATAGAATACTTTGTTTTCTGAAGGTAGTGACTTCAATGACCCCATGAGAAAGTGCCCGACCGCACGCAGACTCCCCCCTAGAAATGGATTTCAAATGCAGCAGCAACTCCTTAATGCCGCCCTTTTAATGAGTTCCAATTCAGTGGTTGTAACTTACCAGCATTTAACAACAGGAGCACAAATTAGATTTTCAAACTTCAGGGATGGGGTTTCTCGTGGTGTCTGAGTCCACCAGTTGGATAGCAAAAGGTTGAAGGGAGATAGACCCTGGGCAGGTGGCCCTGGGGATGATTTTTTAATAGCCCTCCTGTGGTAAACTAGGGATACTGATCGGGTTCCATTTTGGGGGCGTGAGGGTTTGGGGTGCTCTGTTTGCTCATCCTGGAGAGAAGTTTCTAGGGAGAATGTGGACAGTATGTCAGGTGGCAGCTCTTGTCTTCATGTCTTTGTTGATCTGGAAGCTAACACAGATGAGCAGAGAGACAGGCTTGGTGGTGAGTGGACGTCCAAGTCCCCAGAGAGCCCCAAAGCTGCCTCTCAAGCAGAGTCAGCCCTCCTGCTTTCTAATGGCTGGGCCTAACTTCAGGTCAGGTGGAGCAAAGAGGTTTGAAGGGAAAATACAGGGAGGGAGCTTTCCAGAATCACTGGTCACTTGTCTGGTAGAAGAGTCCTCTGGCTGCAGATTCTTCCAGAAAATGGGTTCTTTGGGTAGTAGGACTCCCTTGCCTGCCCAGCCCACTGGAAGAGCTTGTCAACCTTGGGAAAGGAGGCCCAAGAGAACAACTGACCCAGTACACAGCAGGAAATGGAGAAGTGCCCCCCGGATGCTGCTTTGAAGGGAATGAACTCATTCTAGCTTCAGTTCAGGCAGTAACACAGTGGGGAGGGCAGAGACAAGGCTGAAGGGATGTCATGGCAGTGGCTTGGGTCTTCACACCAAGGACGATGGGATGGCATGAACATGTTTTAAATCAACAGAGACACATCAGTGTCACATGTGCCTGGATGTGTGGGCGAAAAGCAGTTCCAATACTTTCATTGACATTCTTGGTACACAATCTAGATTGTGAAAATATGTATCATTTCCATGGAACTCAATAAAGCCATTTTCATTTCGAAAGAAACAAAAAAAGTTCTGTAAACTGTTTTAAAAAACCAAATTGGTTTCTGGTCACTGAGAAAGACTTTCAGAGAGGCCACTCTAATGATGACAGGTACCGTCCAGGCATGTGGCTAGGCCCAGGGTTCTTCTTCCAGACTATTCTCTGTCCTGGCTTTGATTGTCCTCCACCAGTCATAGAGTGGGGAACAAAAGTAAAAAGTCCACCACAAATGCATCCTCGGGAAGCCTTTCACCCCAAGCGTACCAAAAGCCCATACTCTGGAATGAAGCCACCCCACAGGAGTGTGGCCTGCCACAAGGGTTTGCTACAGCAACCTGCCGGCAGCCTGATGTTCCCATCGTCGGCGACAGATCTGTGGGGGGGCTTCCCACTGGCTCCGGAGACCCCCAAAGTGCCAGCATGTTGTTTGAAGCTGGGGGGAGAATGGGATGGTATCATATGATATTATATTCAGGGACCCTCCGGGCATCTTCCTGGTCGGCCACTCAGCCTCACTCTGAGGCAAGTGAGAGAGACAGAAAGAGAGAGAGAAGAGGAAATGGGATGGGAACATTCGTTTTATTATGAGCTAGCTCTGTGGTTTTAATTAGCCCTGAAAAAATCTGGACTGCTGGGCTGGACCACACGGAAGGCTGACTCCTCTAATCTGTCTAGGCCCAAGGAGCCTCAGACTGCAGCTGGCTCAGGGCTTTGCCCCTTCCTCCCTCAGCAGCTGGGCCGGGGCCTTACTGTCCTGTTGCTACAAAGGTTGACCCCCTGCACGGTGGGCAATAACAAGGAGGCCAGAGAGACAAAGTGAGCTCGCTCTCAGTGCAGAGGAGGGAGGCGGCTCACCTTGTCCTGGGCATCAGCCCTGTGCCTGGAAGGCCTCGCAGAAGCAGAGAGAACACTTCAGGAGAGGGACAAGGAGAGGGAGGGCTGGGCTCGCCGCCCCCATGCACCGCACCTTAACACAGCTGCGGAGCATAAGCTCTTACCCAAATACCTGCCTTTTTAACTCCTTGAAGCCAGAAAAGTGCGACCCAATATCCTCTGTCTAATCAACTAGTGCTCCTGTCCTTGAGATGACCCACATATTGTCGCGTTAGTTCAGTTTCATATTAGCCGTGACGGCTTATCAGTACATCCTGAGGGAAGGACAGTATATTTAAGGTGATTTGGGGTGGTTCATGGACACAGGTATCAAGGTATATTGCTTCATTTAGTGAGAAAATTATTCCATTTAAAATTCTCTTTCAATCCTTCTAATTAATTCAGCAGACTGTCTCAATTGATACTGTGTGTCTTTAACACCTTTTTAATAACTTAGTCTCTCTTATTTTTTAAAAAAGTTTATTGAAGTATAGTTGACATCCAATGTTATATTAGTTTAAGGTGTACAACATGATGATTCAACACTTCTATACATTACTCATTGCTTGCCACGATAAATGTAGCACCATCTGTCACTATACAACATTATAATATCATTGACTATAGTCCCTATGCTTTACTTTTCATCTCTGTGATTTATTTATTTTATAACTCGAAGTTTGTCCTTCTTAATCCCCTTCACCTATTGTACCCAGCCCCCCCCCCCCGCCCACCTCCTCTCTGGAAACCACCAGTTTGTTCTCTGTATTGATGCGTCTGCTTTTCATTTGTTTGTTCATTTGTTTTGTTTTTAAGATTTCCCATATAAGTGAAATCAGATAGTATTTGTCTTTCACTGTCTGACTTATTTCACTTCCCACAATACTTTCTGGGTCCATCCATAGTGTTGCAAATGGTGGGATCTCATTATTTTTATGGCTGAGTAATATTCCAGTGTGTGTGTGTGTGTGTGTGTGTGTGTGTGTGTGTGAGTTTCCCACATCTTCTTCATCCATTCGTGTATCAATGGGCAATTAGATTGCTTCTATCTCTTGGCTATTGTAAATGCTGCTGCAATGAATATAGGGGTGCATTTCTCTTTTCAAATTAGTGCTTTTATTTTCTTTGGGTAAATATCCAGTAATGGAATTATCGAATTGTATGGTATTTCTATATTTAATTTTCTGAGGAAACTCATACTGTTTCCCAAAATGGCCGCAGCAATGTAAATTCCCACCAACAGTGTACAAGGGTTCCCTTTTTGCCACATCCTCGCCAACACTTGTTATTTCTTGCTTTGTTGAATTCTAGCTATTCTGACTGGTGTAGGTTATAAGGTTTTTAAGTCTAATTTTCTTTTTATTATTTATTTTTTGAGAGAGAGAGGATGCAAGTGAGCAAGAGGCAGAGAGAGAGAGGGAAAGAAAGAGCATCCCAAGCAGGCTTTGCACATCAGCGCAGAGCCCGAAGTGAGGCTGGAGCTCTCCTGAAGCAGGGCTCGAACTCCCAAACTGTGGGATCATGACCTGAGCTGAAGTTGGATGCTTAAGTGACTGAGCCACCCAGGCGCCCCTCTCATTGTCTCTCTTTTTAACAGAGAGTAGGCCTCATTGCCAGAGTAGATAGCAATTGACAACAGGATATAGCAATAATTTAATGACATGATTTTTTTTTTACTTATTAATAAATTCCTTTTATTTAAGGTAAGTGATACAGATTGTCCTCTTATGTTAAGAATAAAAATGATCAAGAGTCATCCAATGTTTGCCAGGGACCAGAAACTGTTTTTAGTGTCTAACATATTTCATTTACTTATTTATTTTAAGAGAGAGAGGGGCGCCTGGGTGGCGCAGTCGGTTAAGCGTCCGACTTCAGCCAGGTCACGATCTTGCAGTCTGTGAGTTCGAGCCCCGCGTCGGGCTCTGGGCTGATGGCTCAGAGCCTGGAGCCTGTTTCTGATTCTGTGTCTCCCTCTCTCTCTGCCCCTCCCCTGTTCATGCTCTGCCTCTCTCTGTCTCAAAAATAAAAAACGTTAAAAAAAAAATTAAAAAAAAAAAAAATAAATAAATAAATAAAAGAAAAAAAAAAGAAAAAAAAGAGAGAGAGCGTGCTTGTGCATGTGCACAGGGGAGGGGTAGAGAGATAGGGAGAGAAAGAGTCCTAAGCAGGCTCCGTGCTGTCTGCACAGAGCCGGATGTGGGGCTTGATCCCACAAACCATGAGACCATGACCTGAGTAGAGATCAAGTGTTGGACACTTACCTGGCTGAGCCACGCAGGTGCCCTGGTATTTAATGTATTTTAATCCATTTAATTCTTGAAACAACCCTGTAAAATAGAGATACTCTCATCTCCATTTTACAGATGCAGAAATGGAGACAGAGAAAGTGTAAATAGCATGCCTAAGTTTACCCAGTTAGCAAGGGGTGAAGCCAAGATTCTGATTTAGGAATTCTGACTCAGGAGGGAAGGTAGTGGGGTGAATGATACTCACATGCCATCCTGACCCTCCAATCCGTGGCCCTCGTGAATGTTATGCAGATCTTCCTCCAAATAAAATAAAGGACATGATATCTGCAGACAGAGGACTTGGTCTGTGCATGGCCTCCTTTTACTATCGTGAGGCACCAGGGAGGGCCCCGTTGGGAGTCTCACTTGTCCTGTCTTCCTATCTGTGAAACAGGAATTCAAACGGCACTGATGTCAAAGAGATTTTATTCTATATGCTGTTCAAGAACCTTTAGAATGAATGAGCTGTATCCCTGAGTGAATTATTTTCAGAGGTGAAACTGAACAGTGTTACGTCACTAATTTCGAAAATCTCCACGCTTGAAAAATATTTAAAGATATTTTTCATATTATAAACATAATTCATCTTTTATTATAGAAAAGGACTAAATAACTGCATATAGTTAGTGAAAAGAAGGCTCCCCCATTGACACCTTGGTCTGTTACCCTTTCTGATACACACATACACAGATACTATGTTTTTTAAAAATGAAAATGAGATCGTATCAAACATACTATTTTTTGACTTCCCCTTCCACTAAAAGGTTCTATTTTCTCTTGCTCTGGTCCATGTCTCCTTCTGAGAGGCAACTTTGCATGTTTCTGATTGGGATACATTGAGGTTTAAAATGGCAGTCTTGCGTCCCTACTTCTGAAGATTGTAAATGAAGGGTCTATGATAGCTGGCAAGAGCCATTACTGTAACAAGATATCACTCCCAAGTCAGGGAAAAAATCCTTTTGTCTATATGGAGTTTGATCCCTTAGTATATTTGGGGCCTCATCAAAGGGGAGGTTCAAGATAGGCTTGCTTGTTTTCCACATAAAACTCAGAAAATTGCTTGATTTAAAATGCAATTCCTCTCCTCTTTTCCATTTGTCATCTCTGAAACGTTTTTTAAGAAGTGTTAGACCTAATGGAGTAACAAACTGCAATGTAGTAATAATATTTTAGGTAGACAAAAGCTCATTCTGGTAGGAAAACAAAGACATAGTTACAGCCAATGACAGTGGAAAAGGAAAAGAAATGTTGCTTCTGCTCTCAATCAATCTGAACTTACCTAATTTAAAAAGTTAAGCTGTTTCGAATTTTGTAATTGTTCTAATGGGGAGCCGGCAGAGACATTATGTTATTCTAGCATGTTCTGGAATGACAACAACTTTAAAGATTTTTTTAATGCTTTTCATTTTGAAAGTCTTTCCAGATTTCAAGTCTTGCCTGGTGGCCAACCCTTAGTGTTCTGTGGCTTTGTGGAGACATGGGCTCACCTCCTCCTGGTGCCTCACTCCCTTCAGCTTTAATTAATAACGTACAGTAAAATCCCTACTATCTAGCCAAGTCACCATTGGCTGTAATCTTGTCTGCTCTCGTGAGCCAAACAGAAACACATACTTTTTCTTGTTCAATCACCTGCATCTGCTCTTTAATTTACAGAGGAATCTCATTTTGCTCTGTGTGCCCCTCTCTGCTCTGTTTATTTATTTGCTTCTCATATTTTTTTTTCCCAAAGAAAACCATAGGTAAGAAGCTATGCAAATCTAATATTGAAGATTCTAATGGCAGATGCCTTAGTTCCTGACTATCCAAACACTCCTTCCAACTTGTGGCATATGGAAGGATGAAGAATTCAAAAAAGTACCCTGGTGTAACACAGGGAGGACTTTATCTTTAGCTAGAGTAGTGGTTGAAAGTGGGCACATGTAGCTGGTTACATCGCTTCAAAGTGTCAAGATTGAATTAAAAAAAAAATTTTTTTTAATGTTTATTTATTTTTGAGAGAGAGAGAGAGAGAGAGAGAGAGAGAGAGAGAGAGAGACAGGGTATGAATGGAGAGGGGGCAGACAGCGAGAGGGAGACACAGAATCCGAAGCAGGCTCCAGGCTCCGAGCTGTCAGCACAGAGCCCGATGCAGGGCTCGAACTCACGGACGGCGAGATCCTGACCTGAGCCCAAGTCAGACGCTCAACCGACTGAGCCACCCAGGCACCCCCGTCAAGGTTGAATTTTAATGCTGTTCTTCCTCTTGAAGTGTGCAAAAGATTGTGGATCATGGACGGCTGTGTTTTGTATTCACCTCTGTTTAAGGACTAAAACGCAAGCAAACCTAATGTAAGGTTAGGATCAGATCTTTACCTACCTTTTTTTTTTTCTTGGCATTAGAACATTCTTGTGCTACTAAAAGTGAGAGTGAAGCGTGCATTCAAATCATCACCATCGCCATAACCATCACTCAAATCTGCAAACCCAAGTCTGTGACAGAGGACCCTAACTTCATCCGTACACCAACAGCAGCCCTCAAATATGAAGCAACAAGGCTTAGGTGACCTTTATGTCATCAATGTTATAATAGAATATTGCATATAGTACCCTGCTAGCATTTTTGGTACTTTAGTGCTATGGTTGGGGTCCTTTCTTCCTTCCTTCCTCCCTCCCTTCCTTCCTTCCCTCCTTGCTTCTTTCCTCCCCTCCTTTAGTTCTTTCTTTCTTTCATTACTAAATACAAATTTTATGTACTGTGATAAAGTAGTGGAAAGAAACTGTGTCGTTCTCTTGAGCTAGTAGAAATAAGATTGCTGCTGAAAACCTTTAACTCCAAATTCTCTGGCTTTCATGGGAATGGAATTTCAACTCTAATGCGGCATTAATGGGGTTTTGCATTGAATTGCCTTTTGGGGTTTGATTTGCCTTTTAGAGAAGCTGGTGTTTGACTGCATGTTCAAACACGGCATGTATTCTTATGAGCAATGTGAGATTCAAATAAACACAACGAGTGTGTTCATTCTGATGACCTCCCCATCACACATTCAAATAAACACAAATGTTCTCAAATGTATAAAAGCAGCTGTGTTTATGTCAACGTGCAAAGCACCAGATATATACATTCAGATTCACTCATCTATCTGGAACCGTGTACCTCCGCTCATCGTTAAAAATTTAGTGGAAAATCATGCATGGGGCATGTGTAATGTGCAATTTTCAAGCATACACACATCTCTAAACAAATTTTCTTCAAGCATGTTACTGACATTTGTTCTAATTGAGGATGAAGCCTGGAGAAACTTTGAAGTTTTTGAAAACAAAACAAAGCAAAATGCAAGTTGCTACCAGAGGGCACTAGCGTATCTACAGTATTCTGGCAGCATGGATAAGTCACCTTCCCCAGTATTCAGAACAACCTTCTCTGCCTTTTTTCCCCTTTCCTTCTCCCTTTGTTCCCTCTCCTCTCCTCTCCTCTCTCCTTTTCTCCCTTCCTTCCTTCCTTCTTTAGGTTAAGCAAAACCATGCAAAGTTCTTTATTCCCTCCCTTTCTCTCCTCCTTCCCTCCCTCCCTTTCTCTCCTCATTCCTTCCTTCCTTGCAAAGCCATGCAAAATGCCAGCTCAAAAGTTAGTTTTTTCCCCTTGTTTGCTTTAAGTATCATAAATGGGAGACGTGACAAATCATTTCTTCACCTCAGCTGGAAGAGCTCAGGCATTAAAGCCGGGTTAAGCTATACTCTCTGCGTAAGAACCAACTTTGGCTTTGGATGTCACACTAAAACAACACTTCCATCTTGTATTTGTTCAAATATGAGAAGAATTTGCAGCTCTCCAGGATAATCCCAACCTCCATCTTGCTGGCACACAGTATATCTACCTATGTGCCAGGGACTGTTCTAAATATTTTGAATATTTTATCCTATTTCATTCTCAACCACCCTCTGAGGTAGGACCGTCACTGGCCACATTTTACAGATGAGGGAGGGCAGAGAAGGAGCATTCTCAAGGTTGCAGAATCAGTAGGTTCTAGGCCTCATGGTTTTTAAGAGAAGCTGTAAATCCAAATATTTACAAGTAATACCCCAATTTTTAAATGTTAGCAAAAAAATTGAAGTTTTTGCGAAAGTCTGTCAGCTAAACAAAACACATCTGGTAGGTGGATTAAGCCCCTCGGCTGCCTCTTCTGATTTAAGGGGTACTATCTCTAGTTTTTCGGTGTTAGAAAATCTGCTCCTAATAACTAATCAGATGACGAGAAAGTAGAATTGGGAGGCAGAAAACTCATATTCACATCTGAACTGTGTCAATTCCCAGCTGCACGACCTTGAACAAGTCAATTCCTGAGCTTCGGTTCCCTCACCTGCAACAGAGAGAATTCCTGCCATAGGAGGGAGATTTTGAGTCTTGTAATCCTCATGGCTCTTGTGTAATATTTACATTAAAGCCTTTGGTAAACTCCAAGCACTATATAATTAGAAACTATTGTTATTATCATCTCCTTATATCTGAATGTGAACAGAAGGACACGCACATTTACTGCGTGCAGACATGTTGCCCTACAGAGACTTCACCAACAATGGCATTACCCCCACTTTATAGATGAAGATTCTGAGACTCAGGGAGGTAAAAGAAATTACCGGAGGGTTCCAAACTAGTAAGAAGTGCATGTGAAATTCACACAGGTTTGTCTGACTCTGAATCCCATGTTTTGTTCCCCCATACCCCCACTGACATTACAAAATGTATTAAGCTTCTATGAGGCATTCCACTTTTAGTGGGAACCAATTTATAAGATGTGTCAAAGTGACAGCTTAGGATCCAGCTAGAATGAAGCTTAAGGTCAGCAACTATCAACGAGGAAAGGAAGAAAAGCACCGTCCAGGGCACGCAGGCAGGAACAGACTGGACGGAGCCCCACAGTGGCCATAGCTCCATGCTGGGCATGGGAATGCTAGGCACCTGAGAAGAGAAAGGAGGGCTCTGGCAGGCTGCCTGCCACTTCCTCTTGAGAGCAAGCTGCTGCAAGGGGTGGGGTGGGGGGTGGGGGGCTCCTCCCTGCTTCCTGCTGTGCAATCCCCAGAGCTGCAGAGGCTAGAGAAATGAGGCTAGTTGTGCTGTTTGCTAGCTTACCAGACAAAAGCCACATTTGCACATACCAGCCTCATCAGTCCGGGAGTGACATTTGGACCCTGTCCTGACTTGTCCTTTTGTGCTATTTCTCAGTTGATTTTGAATTAGGGAGGGGGGCTATCTCTCAGTCCCCCCACTTCAAGCCCCCCCCCGCCCCCCGCCAGCCCCAGCACAAGGTTGAAAGGATGGAAGAAGGAAAGAGCTTAGTTCTCTTTGGCTTTGGGTGTGTCCTGGGCAGTCCACCTTCCAGAACACCTTTAAATGAGTGCAAAATCTCCCTTTGACCTGAGAAACTTTCAGGCTGAAAAGATCCATTTCTTGAAATTTTATTTATTTTTGAGAGAGAGAGAGAGAGAGCACGAGCGGGGGAGGGGCAGAGAGAGAGGGAGACACAGAATCTGAAACAGGCTCTAGGCTCTGAGCTGTCAGCACAGAGCCCAACGCAGGGCTCAAACCCACAAACCGGGGGATCATGACCTGAGCTGAAGTCGGATGCTCAACCGACTGAGTCACCCGGCTGCCCCTGAAAAGATCCATTTCTTGAAGACAAGGTAAGGCAGCACTCTGTGCAAGCCCAGCAGTCTATGGCAACTTGGGGGAAATGATTTGACCCTTCATAAAAGTTATTTGGCTAGGGATGGGGAGGGGGGAGTTGCCTTTAGGATAAGAGCTTTACAAACTAGGGGCTCTTCTTATGGAGTTCAGTGACCTGTGGAGAAGGGGCAGGTTCTTAACAGCTAATTTCTGTTATTGCTCCACTTCTAATTCTCTTTCAGTCATTAAAGAGGAAAGAAATTTAACATGGGGGGTGTAACGAATATCCAACCCCATGGACTTATAGGATGGATGGTTTCCCCAGCAGATTCAATGGTGGTAACGATAACAATAATCAATACAAATTAGGGACATGCTTCTGTTTTAATGCACTTAGTAACCAGATCTCTTGTCCTCAAATAAGTCCAAAGGAAAACTGTGTCCTCCTAACCAACTCAAGTGCTGTTGTGAAGGAGGTGTATGTGTGTGTGTGTGTGTGTGTGTTCCTTTTTCTCTTAGGGATTCTATAGCTTCCTTCATTCTTCGCCTCTCTCATATTACAGAAAGAAGGTAATTTTTCCTGGCCATTTACTAAAGCTCATTAAAGACTGGAGAGAACAAACAATGCTACTCCTCAGAGACTACCATTCAAAGTCACTCCACAATTCTCTGTTCTAATACTTGAGACAAATTAATTATTCCTTAGTGAAAAGTGTATAATTCCTATTCTTCATTTTTTGGGGGTGGGGAATAATAATGGGAAGTTTATATCTGAGTGAAAAGCTGTCTATGCTGAAGGGAAATGAGAAAAAATGTGCGTTCTGAGAGGAGTAAAAGCAATTATTCTAATAATAATTCTAAGAATATTAATGTCTTTTTAAAGTAGATTGCCTTCAAATAAACACAGAGGTTGAAGCAATGGGAGGCTGGTTTGTTTATTAATCATTCCAAATGTGCATTCTTCTAAATGAACAACTACACGATCAACTTTGCCGGCACATATTAAATTTAGTTAAACAGCAACTTGCAAACGTCTCAAAACTTTTGTAACCAGAGACTAATTTGTTTAACACGTTTAAATGTTGTATTGATGTAAAGCCCCACATATTAAACTTCAAAGGAAAAGCTCTTGAGAGCTCCTCATTTTAAAGACTACATGCTGCAAACGAGATGGAGACAAGTCTCATTCTCCTGTTTTGTTTTGTTTTTACATACGAGGCAGTCTCCGGGCCCTGGCCCTCATCCTCAGCGGCGCTGTGTTTGGTCATCTGCAGAGAGGCAAGTGTCTAACTGTGGGGACTGGAAGGCGATGGCTAAGAAAGGCCTAGTGTTTCCCTTTCATCTCTATTAATTAATCCTGGCTCCGTTGGCCCGGAGTACGTTGCTGTTGACATCACCTTTTCCTTACACTTTAAAAAGTCCCGAGAGAGATCAACTGCAGCACAAAACTGGACAAAGAGTACATTTGGTAACCATTTTATTTCTCAATTACCAACCTAAACGTATGGAAAAGATTTGCGCGCTCTCCGATTTACACAACAATTATGCTTCAAAAGTTTAGAAATAAATAACTTTTTTCTCGGACTCATTAGTCCCTCCACCAATTGTAATTGGCGTCAACTAACGAGTTTGCTCCACGGCTTGCCCTTAATTACTGATAAAAGCTAAATTGCAACGCTAGCCAATCAGGAACGAGTTTATTCATGAGAGTATAGTATTCTTTTAAAAGCTCTATCTGACCTAATAAGTGGTTTTGTGTTTGGTTGAAACCTTCCATAAGCTCCCTTAACATAAGCAAAGGACTCTTAATAACTATATGCAGTGAAGGAATATCATTACTGCCCTCATTCAAACAGATAAGACAAAGGAAACATTTTATAAATTTCAAATGTATACATCATGAACTTGGCAGACCCTGAAATCTCATCCATCTGGTGGGAAATAGATATTCGTAGTCATAAGACTGATACTGAGAATTTGCTTCCTCCTCCAACGTCTAATTTTCCCCCCCAGTATCCCCAGGCTTCTGCAACAGGCAGTAAGAAATAGGAGAAACCCCAACCGTCATGAGGCATGTTAAACCCTAATGGTATAAACAAGGTTTGGCTCAGGCCACAATCCTACATTAAAAATAATAGACATTCAGGAAACAAGAGTGTTAAAAGCTGGTGGATGGTGGAATCACGCCACCAGGGAGGCCTTGCAATCGCACAAGCCTAATTGTGGAAACATCACTCTAAAGACAGCCCTCTTTGTTTTTGTTGTTGTTTTTAGAAAACAAAAGAAACCTCTTCAGGATTATTGGAAATTCTGAAGATGGGTTCTTACTCTATAATATCCTATAATAATTAGGATGCTTTTGTCTGCTATGAACACAGAGCCCCGTCCAACGTGGCTAGAACAACGGGGGTATTTATTTTATCACATAACAAGAAGTTAGAGATGAGGAGTTACCGGTTTCATTAATGCAGGCAAACCCCATCATTCAAGACACAGGTTGTTGCTACCTCTCCATTCCCACGGTCCCTAGATGGCTGAGGCAAGTTAGGTATCTAATCCTGGAATAACAACATCTAAAGGCAAAAGAGATGCGGCTTTTTTCTTCTGCTACTTTTTATTTAAAAAAAAAAAATTAACATTTAGTCATCTTTGAGAGACAGAGACAGAGCATGAGTGCCAAAGGGGCAGAGAGAGGGAGACACAGAATCCAAGCAGGCTCCAGGCTCTGAGCTGTCAGCACAGAGTGCGATGCAAGGCTTGAACTCATGAACTGCGAGATCATGACCTGAGCTGAAGTCGGACGCTTAACCGACTGAGCCACCCAGGTGCCCCTTATTTATTTATTTTTTTTTAATTATTATTTTTTTGAAGTTCTCTTCCGCTACTTTTTAAAGAGCAAGGAACGCTTTCCTGGAAATAACCCCAGGCTCACCTCCTCTCACATCTTATTGGCCAGAACTAGGCCACATTCCTGCTCTTAAGCCAATCACTGGCAAGGATTGCCTCAGGCTTAGACCAATCACAATTCACCTCTGGAGGCTGCGGAGGGTCTCAGATCCCTGTAAAGTGGCTTGGTCCCTGGATACCTGAACAAAACTGAAAATTTCACCTGAGAGGAGAAAGAGGATGGTGGTGAATGATTTATTGGCAAGGTAAACAACAGCACCTGTCACGCACTTAAGGAGATTATTATTCAAAGGTAACCATTCTTAATGACCTCCAGTCAAAAGTGAAGGGTGAATGAAAGCATGAATCCAGAAGGCAAAGTAGAATATGGGGTGTGGTCTGTTGTCGCTTTCATACTTGTTCTCTTGACAAATTATCCTTCAATACAGGGGAACATGTCTTGGCATTGCAAGGGGGGTGTAGACAGCCAGGTGAGGCAATGGGGGAAGGGGGCCTGGGAACCAGGGTAGGTTCTGCCACTAATTTGCTGGGTAATGTCTGCTGCATGGGAGACCTCTGTGCACCTCA
The DNA here is from genome assembly GCF_007474595.2 of Lynx canadensis. NCBI lineage: Eukaryota > Metazoa > Chordata > Mammalia > Carnivora > Felidae > Lynx > Lynx canadensis. The sequence continues at coordinate 73,362,397 of NC_044310.1, forward strand.
CTGACTTCACTGTGAAATGTGGGAGTGGGACCAGAGGATCCCTGACAGCTCTCCTCACCTTGGAATTTGATAGATTTTCACTTTACTCACTGCCATCAAGTAGTCTCCTTTGTCTCTTTGCTCCCCAGCTGAAACAAATGGCATGGCAAAATTCTCTCCCTGCCTTTAGATGTTTATCTGTTAACTCTTTCTCCTGAGACTACATTATAAGAATTACTAGGGCAAGACGCCTCTGTATGCTTTGCTCCCTCTTGTATTCATTGAACTATTATTTAGTGAGGAGCTACTCAGTGCTATGCACCATGTGACATATTTGGTTCACCCATGGTGGCTGCGTGGTCTTTATTTCCTTATTGGTTTTGTGCAGCAGTTTTTGGTGTCCTCGGGTTTTCTTTAGAGAGGCAAAGTAGCACTCCTAAAGTAGGGATATTATATGTTTAGTTCATTAGTTTATTATGAGGGTGAGGCCAGGCTTAATTCCATAGGATCACAATTTCCATGAATAAGGCAGCACTCCCTGCTTCCCAAAGCCACCCACTTGTTTCATAAATACAGTTGCCATCTATGGCAGTGGAGTGAGAAGAAGTAGGAGAGGCTAGTCCACTGTGGTCTTAGAGACAAATGACAATGGAATGATTAAGGAACTTTGTAAAGGCAAGTAAAAGAGGGTTTTCACATGAGAATGGAGAATCAGAAGCTGAGGGACTCAGAATTTTAAGGTTCCTGTGGAGAATTCTCTTGGGCACACTTTTTTTTTTTTTTTTAAATCTCTAACATCATTTCCCTCAAAACTTGTTCGGTAGTTACTTTAGCTTTTATGCATGTGACCAAACTTTGTGTACTCTTCTAAGACTGACAAGCAGGTGGCTCTAGTGTTTTAGAGGGAGAAAAAAAAATCCATGCAGTCTCTGGCATATTGACCTTTTTGAAGATGGGGGTGATTATTTTAAAGTATACAAATTCCTGACAACCCAGCATAGGATTGATAGCAATCGCAAAAAAGGTGCCAGATCATTATACTACTTATGCAAAATGTAGTACCAGCTCTCAGTGTGATGAGGTTCAGAATTTTTTTTGTAAAAATAAAAAGTATTATCGCAGACACTTTATTGCTCAGCCAATAGAGCCATTTCCCTGCCCCTAATTTTCTACTTATCAATTCCTGATTTTTTTAAGGCAGAGATCCTTGATTCCAGGGAAAATATTTCCCACAGCCCAGGGATTTAATCACCATTGGTTTAGGGCTAAGCATATGGCCTCATTTTAGCCAATGAGACATAAGGGGAAACAAAGTTCGTTGGGTACTTCCTTTCCCAGTCAAATCATCTTGCCGAATCAATGATCTATTTTCAGTCATCATCTTAGCCTCTCAGCAGCTTTTAAAGATGTGATGAGTTTTCTCTTCTAGAACATTCTCTTCACGTGGCCTCTGGTTTTCCTACTACTTTATTGCCTTCTCTTTATAGGCCCTAGATTGGCTCTTCCTCTTCTTCATAATCTCTAAAGTTGAGACACTCTAGGGCTCAATCATTGGCCCTTTTTCTATTGACACTTACTCTATATGGCTTTATTCATGGTTTTAACACCTTCCATATATTGAGAACTTATAAATTCATTTCTGGAGCTCAGACGTCTCCCATGAGCTTACATCTCTAATTGTATCTAACTGACTTCTCAACTTCACCACATGGATGTTAAATGGGGATCTCAACTTTACTACGTTTTGGTCCAAAATAGAATCTTGATTTATACCCCCTCATCCTGCTTCTTTCCCAGTATTCTCCACTTCGGGAAAAGATAACTATCGTTCTAGCTCATGCCAAAAGACTAGAGATCATCCTTGATTGGGTTCTGTCTCTCAGCCCCTGACACAGCCTCTCAATTGGTATATGCTCTGTGCACTATCTTCAAAGTACATCTGGAATGTCACACTTCTCACCACTTTTACCACTCACCACTTTCATCTTTCACTGCAATAATTTCTTTGCTATTCTCTCACTTCCACTTTTACCTCCAGCGTCCGGTAGAATCGATTCCAACTCTATGTTTAAAAAGTTAACAATGCTCCAAAGAAGATGAGTTCATTTCTCACATCAGTTTGGAAATAACTTTTCCAGCGTGGTTTTGGCAACTTCATACTGTCACCAGGGACCCACCTCTTACCACAGCTTCTATTTTCCCACTCCATTGTCTCAGTACAAGGCTTTGTCTTGATACACCATTTTCATCATCACATCATCTGCTGGTGAAATTTTAGCCCTTTGGTCCACATTTCAGGTCTAAGGAAGGAGGAAATCTGGAGGGTAAAAAATGGGTCCTTCCCACCTGAGGCAGTTCTCATTAAGTACTTTCCTGGGAGTCCTATCTACACTTCCCCTTGCATATTATTTATTGGCCACAGCTCAGTCCAAACATGCTCCATGGAGCCACAAAGGAAGTTTGGGAAATGCAGTCTTTTTTTTTTAATGCTTACTAGTTTTTTTTAATGTTTATTTATTTTTGAGAGAGAGAGAGAGAGAGCAGGGGGGGGCAGAGAGACAGGGAGACACAGAATCCAAAGCAGGCTCCAGGCTCTGAGCTGTCAGCACAGAGCCCAACTTACGGCTTGAACTCACAAGCCTTGAGATCATGCCCTGAGCCCAAACCAAGAGTCAGATGCTTAACTGAGCCACCCAGCTGCCCCTGGTGTTTTATTTCTAAGAGGAAGGAGGGGATGGATCCTGGGGTAAGCTTGTAGCAATTTTTGCTACACATCCCTTATATCAATTCTTCCCTAGGGCCAGTTAATTTTTAAAAAAATGAAATAAATTTGATTAGGACATCATGACTTAACACTCTCCAATAGCTTCCCATTGTGCTCAGATTCAAATCTAATGGCTCTGCCTCTCTCTGTCTCTAAAATCATCTGTTTCATTTTCTGTCCCACATACTCCATTCTAGCAACACCAGCTTACATTGAGCATGCCAAGCTTATTCCCACCCCAGAGCCTTTGCATTTGCTGTTTCTGCTGCCTGAAGTGTGTGTGTGTGTGTGTGTGGGTGTGGGTGTGTGTGTGTGTTTTCAAATCTGGGCATGACTCAGCACCTTACTTCCTTCAGGTATAGTCTTGTCCTGTTTCCTGATGTCACTCTCTAAAATGATGACTGCAAAACCATGCTCAGACTTCTGTAGAGCCTAGAAAATCTTACTTTTGGTATACCTACCAAAGTCACATCAAAAACATCCCACAATAAATACAATGTGAGTGTGCCCATATAAGAATTGAATTATATCGCAAGTGCCAAGTTAATCAGTTACCTTTGTAGACATTTACTTGGACATTTATTAATTTTAATTTTTGCAGTTTAGCTTTTGTACTTTGAAATCACTAAACTTTCCACTTCAGGTTTCTAACGTTTTCTTTTTTCATAAGCTTGAAACCTGATATGCATTGAGCATGTGCTACAGGACATACTGGGTAAAACTTCCTTAGATCCCTATAAATTTTATCCTAACCAACACACTAAAATTGTTCTGACTACAGAAACTTCCTCATTTTTTAAAATGCTTATTTATTTTGAGAGCGAGAGAGAAAGAGAGGGAGAGAGGGAGAGAGAGGATCCCAAGCAGGCTCCGCACTATCAATGCGATCATGAGATCACGACCTGAGCCAAAATCAAGAGTTGGATGCTCAACAGACTGAGCCACCCAGGCGCCCTGAAACTTCCTCATGTTTAAAACATGTTAATGAAAAACTTATTAATAAAAATTACACAACTGATGTTACTTCTACCGTGACACCAGTGATCTATAACCATGGTTTAGAATAGGGTTTTTCAAGCTCAACATTACTGATGTTTTGGGTAGAATAATTCTTTGCTGTAGGGGACTTTCCTGTGCTTTCTATGATGTTTAGTAGCATCCCTGGCCTCTACTCACTTAAGTCAATAGTGATTTTCTGTCCCCCCTACTTGTGACATTGTCTCACAGACATTGCCAAATGTCCACTGGGGGACAAAATCATCGACTGTGGAGGAGGAACCATGGGCTTAGAAACTAAAGTTGTACAAATCTATTCAACAAAACCCATATACTGATTTCTTAACAGATAGGAGTGGACCACGGAAGGTTTCTTCAACCTGTAAATCTTTGCAAATTCCAAGTTTTGAACTTCAGCTTTAACAGTGATCTTGAGAGATCACTGAACCATGATTTGAGTTTCTTCAGTTAAAAAACTTTTTTTAAGGTTTATTCATTTTTTGAGAGACAGAGAGAGACAGAGCATGAGCGGGGGAGGAGAAGAGAGAGAGGGAGACACAGAATCCGAAGCAAGCTCCAGGCTCTGAACTGACAGCACAGAGCCCGACGTGAGGCTTGAACTCACGGACTGTGAGATCATGACCTGAGCTGAAGTCGGATGCTCAATCGACTGAACCACCCAGGCTTCCCTGAGTTTCTTCAATTTTAAAATGGAGGCTATGAGGGGTGTCTGGGTGGCTCAGTCGGTTGAGTGTCCGACTTCAGCTCAGGTCATGACCTCACAGTCTGTGAGTTCGAGCCCCGTGTTGGGCTCTGTGCTGACAGCTCAGAGCCTGGATCCTGCTTCGGATTCTGTGTCTCCCTCTCTCTCTGCCCGCCCCCCCCCCGCCCCCACTCATGCTCTCTCTCTCTCTCTCTGTGTCAAAAATAAAGAAAACATTAAAAAAAATTTTAAATGGAGGCAACGAGACTGATTGTGTCAGGCTGTTAATAAGATTAAATGGTTTGCTATGTGGAAAGAACACAGCCCAGTGTCTGGACACATTGAGGGGTTCTGTATTTGTTATTTCTCCTTTCTGGGTTAAAATGGAAAGAACTGAATGAAAAACAATATTATGGCTATTTCTGACATAAACTCAGCATGTAGGAAGGGGGATCATATGGGGGCGGTAGATGGTGTGGGGTGGGGAGAGGGGAGCCCTGCCCAACTTCCCAGGAGCAGAAGGGAACTCACAGCTGTCATGACACATGAAAATCCCAAAAGAAGAGTCATGGGCACATGGATGCATCAAAGGAAATTTGGAATAGAAATCATTGTTCTGTTTGCCACAGGTACTCAAAATACACCTAAAATCCAGTCACTTCTCACCTTCCCTCTGCTATCACTGTGCTTCAAGCCACCAGCATCCCTTGTTTGATTACTGCAAGAACCTCCTGTCTGGTGGACTCATGGCTTTGGCCTTCCCACTCTAGTTCGTCCTCAATGACGAAACCAGAGGGAGTTTTCTAAAATGTAATCAGATTTTCTCTTTCCTGCCAGAATCCTCAGATAGCATCCCTTCTCAATCCAGGTGAAAGCCCAAGTCCCCCACCTGCCCCTGCGTAAACCCTGATCTCTCCTACTATAGCCGGGGTACCCGGCCTCCCTCCAGCTTCTCAACTGTATCCAGCATGGCGCCTCAGGGCATTTGCACTGCAGCTGCTTCTGCTTGGAACTCCCTTTCCTTCAGATGCATGGCTCCTTTACTTCCTTTAGGTCTGGACACAAATGTTATCATCAAGACCTCCCCCAACTCAGCAACATAATAGTGTAATCCACCACCAGACCCGTTCCACCTGGGCCCCCCCTGCTCCCTGTGTTTTTCCCCTGCTTTGCTTTTCTTCATAGCAGGTACCACCCTTTAACACACAATAATTGATAAACACCCTGAGCATAGTGAGGCTATTCCAGTTTTTTGCCCCACTCTGCTAGGGGTGGTAGGATAGAGCAAATAGAATAATTCATGGTAGAGGAAAAGAGGTGGCAACAAAATAGCCTATTTGGCATTTTCTCACAGCATTTTTAGTAGTTTTCTATTGCTGCAAAACAAATTACTATAAATGGCTTTAAACAATACCCATTTATCATCTCAGGGTTTCTGTGGGCTAGAAGCGCCAGTATGGCATAGCTGGGTTCTTTGTTCAGGGTCTCCCTAGGCTGAAAGCAAGGTGTCGGCCAGGACTGCCATCTCCTCTGAGTCTCAAGGTCCTCTTCAGAGCTCACTGGCTGCTGGCAGGATGCATGTCCTTACAGCTCTAGGTCAAAAGTCTTTTTCTCATTGCTACCTGTTGACTGGGGACTGCTGTAGCTCCTAGAGGCCACTCACATTCTTCCACAGGTTCCCTCCATAACGTCTCTCACATATGGAAGTTTGCTCCTTCCTGGCCAATAGGAGAACATCTTCTGCAGCTTTGAATCTGTCTGACTGCCTCCGTCTCTGACTTCTAGGCCTTCTTTAAAAAGGATTCCACTGATTAAGTCAGGGCCACCCACACTGAAGAAGACAGGATTATACAGGGGGTGCACACCAGAGAGTTGGAATCTTAAGCACTATCCTAGAGTTTTGACTTCCCAGCATTCCTGTGAGGATTCTACTTGGAGAAGTCTATTACTTGATCCAAAATTATCATATGCATTCAAAGAAAGTAAGTCCAGGACAGTTGGCCACAGTGGCTGAAATCCATGCACACAACTTTTGTCCTGTAGGCCATTCCTGGGGCTTGCTGGAGAGCCATGTATTTGGCATTGTCAATATGGGGGGGGGGGGGCTTATTAATGTTTCTAGAAAGATCTATAACAGTGTTAGGTAGATGCTTGCCTTGTCTTTTAGATAAAGGACACATTTATTTGTACATCGTGGCATTTGTTTCTTTAAATGGCATAGCCTTTAGAAGGTGCCTTCTGATTGGAAGACTTACAACAAATCTGTTCCTCCAGTCAGAAAGGATGCACCCTCCAGTCATGGAGGTACCAGCCAATGTCATTCTGCCACCCCACATCTATCAGGAAAAGGGATCATTTCCATCAGCCATTTGGCAAAATTGAAAGAAAGTAATTATAACACAACAGTGTCATAGGATCCATGACACCTGCTTTAAAAATAAATCTCCTGGCTTTGTCTTCCCCTTTATTTTCAATAAATGCTCCAGTATTATTGCCACTGCATTAATCTAGCAGCAGGAAACCATTATCCTATGACAACAGTCTCTCCCATTAACATTATCTTTTAATTTTAAGATTGTTTAGATGACTGCTAGAAGCTACTAAATTAAGATAAAATGAAGAAAGAATTATTTTCTTTAAGCCAAGTATTCAGTCAAATTACCCGCCCCCAATCTTGATGGCACTGGCAGGAGAGACACCATTATTTTTGTCTCAGATTACTTAATACTATTTGGGTATAAGTTGGAATTTCTAGAAATCCACACATGCTTTAAATGTCATCTAGGAAATAAACCATTAAACTTTAAATTATTATTTATATTGTTTGCTATATTCCATGGTATACGTTGAGGACCTGGAAATACTGGTGTTTTTCTAAGAAGCAATTGTTGTAGCAAATAAAACAATAATGAAATCACAATGATGAAAACTCAGTAAAGAAATAAAGGAACCATTTGTCTAGTAGAGTTTATGCTGAGAAATAATTGAATTTGAAGAATGCAGCAAAAATGAGACGGGAGGAAAATCAACCCAAATTAAAAGAAAGTTGTGATTGTTAGTGATTATTACTTAATGTTCTGACAAATGGACTTTAAAATGACCATCATATTAAATGGTATCTGTAAGTTTTATATCAAATAAATTCCAAACTTTTTTTTCCAAATAAAAAGTAACTTACCTACTCCCTGCTAATTTTAAAAATTCTCTTTTATTCTGTCAGCTGTATCCTAACACCTGAAGACATTCTTAAAATCTCACAGTACACATTTTGTTCTACCCTCATCTGTTCCAGTGGTCTCAGGGCTTTCTTTCCAAAAGGCAGAGTCTGATACAACTGCAAATGAGAAATATATCTAAATAATTATAGAATAGTGACATTATGCAGTCAATAGTCTAAATCTGTGATTCCTCACTCCCATGGGTAGACCTCACATAAGAAAATTAATAGAAACTGAGTTACTGTCTTAATAGAAATTGTACTGGAAAAAAAAAAAAAAGAAGTGCTTCAATTGTGAATTCCCTATATTGTTAATGTAGTTCAAGTAGGCCATCAATATGTGTCCTGTTTACTGATAGGTGCAAAATAGGTGGTGGGAGATCAATCAAAACCCCCCTCCATAAATTACCACGACTTCTAGAAATTATCAAAACTTCACTGGAGTGTCATACGTAGTCTTCCCAGCAATGAGTTATAGTCAATAATTCATTCCTTGACTGAGCTGATAACAGGCAGATATTCTAATAATGTGCCAGGATTTACTACTGGACACAGCAGTAAGTAGGAATTTCAATGCAGTGTTAAATGTTATCTCAGTGGAGAAAAGCAATAAAACCAGGACAGAGAGAGGCATCTGGGCACAATGCGTGGATGTTTTAACCCTCTAATTAGAACAAACATGTACAAAGGTAGTGTTGTTTAAGTTTTCATTCTTTCTTTGAAGCAAATTGTTTCCAGAGTATTGTTCTGTAATGACTTCTCTTGCCCTTATTGTCAGAGAACACAACAGATGGCTCTGGAAAAAGGCTGGAAAGAAAGTCTATTTTATTCTTGGGTTGTTTTCCCAAATTTTAAAGTGAATTCACTTAAATTATTTTCCCTTCAAAGGAAACTTTCCTCCAAAAATTGTCATTTTAGACCCAAGATCTCAAATATATTTTCAGTGATTTCTTATCATACAGAGAAATCGACAAATTTGCTTTCTCTGTCAGAATGTTTTGAACCTAGGAAAGAAGTGGTGATTCATCAAAAACAATTTTATTATGAAATTTGATTTATGTTGAGAAATATAAATGGTGACGTTATAATGTGTACCTCTGTGTGGAGGGAGCACATTTTGGTCAATTGAGTTATCCAATTTTATTATTTAAAAAAATCCATATCGGTTGTTCTTTTTATTCTAAAAAATTTATGGCACTGTATAGAGTAGAAATATGTGTTTCTCAAGTCTACGGACAGCTATGGATTGAACTGGCCTAATTCCACCATGGTCATTCATTACAATTAGATGAATAAACATTATCATGTTTTCATCAACTTTTTTTTTTGTGAGTGAACAGAGACCACTATTATACTTTAAAATATTACATTTTATTACAAATGTACAGAGAGAAAAGGCTTAATTATATCAATACTGTAAAATTAAAATTATATCAATACTGTAATTAAATACAGTATATAATACTGTATATAAAATACTGTAATTACTCCAACTAAAGGAGCTGTGGTTTGGGGCACTTGAAATTTCTGAATTATTAGCCTTTCTTTTACCAAGAATAGTTAGTGGGAACATAAGCGGGGGGGGGGATGAACTATGTTTTAATGCTTTCGTTTCTCTACCATAAATTCTCATTTCCATCGTCTTGGAGAGGAACAGTAATTAATGTTGAATGAAATTGCTATTTTCTACTGGATTTATAATTTTAATATATATTCGTAGTAATGACCACCTCACATATATACAGATGGCCCAGTCATCTACATACCCTCTTTTGCGTCTATTACAAAATTAAATTTATCCGCAATAAGATTTAATTTGACTTTAATAAGCATTGTCTGTCAACCTAGTAGACCATTCATAAGACCCTAATGAACATATAATATACTCACATATATAGTCTGATAATATATCTGCAATGATATATGCAGAATATCCCTTGTGCTTGAATACTGTTGACAGAATTCAGTCCTGGAAGTGGTGAGTGAGTAAGCCAAATAATTTTTCTGTAATATCATCACTATGGAACATATTCATATATCAAGATTTGCTGTAGTTCTGAGGCAGATTTGGGTGATATTTAAAGTCCTGTTCCTACCCTAAAAAACATACATGAAGAAAGTGAGTAATCTCTTGCCACACTAGTAAAAGTAGCCTTCCTACATCAGGCAAAATCATGTATCACAGATGTTTTTTTTTTTTTTTTCTTTCTCCTTTCTCATCATCTTTTTCTCCTTTCCCATCATCCCCAGGAGTTTCAAATGTCCTAATCAAGTAGAATAATTAAAAGGAAAATCTACATCTTAAATTATATTTCTAATCACAGCAGTATCAATGCTGTTTCATTTTCCTTGTGACCTTTTAATTATTTTATTGTGATAAAATCAACTTCTTCGCTATGCTTTGACATTACCCTACAAAAAAAGAGGTTAGGGTAGAACTTTCAAAATACTGATTAACATAATCAGGTGGGACATTTACCAAATATAGACATTTAGATTGCTTTAAAAAAGAATGAAAGAAAGGAAGGAAGAAAGAGCGGAACAGAATGTCCTAACACAGCAAGAACCTACTCCTTTATCACATGAAACATTTAGTGAGATATGGACAAGAAATTTTGAGAACTATGGGCAAAAGGAGGTCAGTAAATTTAAAGTATTGTTATTAGTATTTAAAGCCAAGCTGTGGTTCTTTGAGATGTAGTCTCTTAGGTAAGTTGAGATCTCCAAAAATCTTTATGCTTAAAAGTGGCAGTGGTCTCTCTGCCTCTACTTCCCGTGCAGTGCCCCCCTACCCCCAAGCCAACACCACCACCCTAAGACACTGGCGGGGACATAACTGCCATTCCCCTCCTTGGATTTTCCGTTACATCTGTGTAACTACTGTTCCCTCCTCTTTCCGCACCTTTTACATTTTGGAATTGTCCTAGACTAAAGCTTTTCAGATTCACCTTGGCTGAAACTTCTGATTTCAAAGGATCTCTATGATGGCAGTAATAAAGGTAGGTGGATTTTTTTTTAAGTTTTTTTCCTAAAAAGGATGCCTTCAAAAGAGTTTTGTGTTGACTTTATGTATTTTTAAAAATATTCTTTCTTCTTTTGTTCCTTTTTCTTAATATGTATATTTTTAAAGTTTAGTCATTTATTTTTGAGAGAGACAGAGCATGACATGAGCGGGGGAGGGACAGAGAGAGAGAGAGGGAGAGAGAGAGAAAGAGAGAGAGAATCCTAAGCAGGCTTCGCGCCAGCAGCACAGAACCCAATTTGGGGCTCCAACCCACCAACTGTAAGATCATGACCTGAGCCAAAATCGAGAGTCAGCCACTTAACCAACTGAGCCACCAGGCACCCCAACTTTAAAATTTTTAAACATATTTTCTGAGAAAGAGCTGGAGGCATTTTGTCAGAGAGGTTACCCTATTAGCATCAAATAAATAGTCGGGCTGTTCTCTAGGCACGGAAGGCAACTTGGGTCTGTGTGGAACTTCTGGTTGTTCATAGGAGATTCTTAGAGAACTGTCACTTAGAGAAAGGAAAGATGATTATGATTGCAGGACTGAAATAAGAAAAAGGGAATGTATGGACAAATCAATTTGGGGTGAATCAGGGGAATGAGGGCTTGATCTAGAATCAATATGGTTCCTATATTTAATTAGGATTCAAGAAAGGAACAATTTGAGTTTCTTTCTTTTCCGAAACACTGTATTCTTATTTCTCGCTGTAGGTGAGTAGGCTAGATAAGGAAAGTATCATGCCAGCAGAATTTTCTTGAACTGTTGGGCACAATATAACATTATTATTTTGCATTTAGGCAATCTTACTATATACCAGGGTTATTACCTTGAGCACTGTTTTATATTCGTTTAAGGAATACCTGAATACAGAATTCCTTTACCCATAATAAACTTGTGTGTGTTTACACGGTTTTTGTGAGTTTAGCACCAGTGGAAATAAAAGATCGACATCCCTACCTCATCTAAGCAGGCACTTCCAGCCCACAGATCTTGCTACTCGGATGAGAAAGCACAGCCACATGCAAAACATGCAGAAATAAAGACTACCCAGAGGTGGCGCTGTGGTTAAAGTACACCTGAATTTTGATTACAGTGACTGTATTTACTTCCTACCCCTCAGAAGAGAGACTGTTAGCCATTATCGCTTTTGTATTTCTATAACCACAACATCAGCAAATAAAGCTCTCTGGTAACATACTCCCACCTACTCCAATCTACCGGGATATGTGTTAAGACCTCATTCCACACACAATTAGAGCCAAAACACTAAAACTACCTCCTAGGCCCCTTCTAGCCTAGAGATCTGTATTCAAAGTTTTACCCATGCTTTTCTCCTTTCCCCCTCCCTCCCTCCCTCCCTTCCTTCCTTCCTTCCACCCACAAAACTACATGGATGCTTTGGAGAATCACTCAGTGATATCTGATGTTTGATTAAATTTCTAACATTTCATTTTAAAATAAAGACTTCATTTTAGTGTACATACTTCAGGAAATACCAGAATTCATTACAGGCCTATGTATTATATGTTCTATTTGAGAAAATCATTTTTTAAAAAAGGACACATAAAGACCATTTGGCTTAATTCCTTCATTGGTAGATAAGAAAATTAAGGGCCACAGCAGGAAACTTACTTGTACATGACAAATCATAATTGTAGCCCACTAAGGTCTTGTGTCATCTCGTTTTGATTATTATAAATTATTAACAAATTGAAACTGAAGCAGGGAATTAGAATGTGTGTTTTTTATTTGTTTATGGGGTTCCTTTCCTCATTTGGTTTAATTGAGTTTTCTTTACTAACCTTCAAGGAACATTACATCTTTTAAGATGGGCTTCTTTAATCACACTCATCTGCAGCTGTTTTCTGTACAGGACATTTTAATTACTATTATACTTTAAATGATTTAAAAAAAATGTTTCGCATACGTGCACAAAGTGACTGGTTCATAAAAATTCAATACCAATCAATAAAAGTCATTTAATTTTGAGGTGCTAGAAATATAAAGAAATGACTATTCTAATTGGTATTTAAAATGTCCTCTGCTTGACATTACAGGCAATGAATATTGTTTCTTTTGCAGCCTTAATTTTGATGGTTTGAAAGACAGCAATCCCCCAAACAGATAGTAAAACCATAGATGTTTAACAACTGCATTGTCTAGCCAGATTCTTCTGCAGGTTCCTTTCCTCAATCCAGCAGTACTGTGTGTAATACAATATGAAAACTTGTCCCATAAGGCTGGTTTTACTTAATGATACTTAGCAGAAGGGCTTTGCACTTTCATGATAATTTCCACCAGAAAAATCTCTCTGGAACGTACTAATAATAATCAGACCTAATATTAGCCTCAGATCAGAAATTTATTAAACCTATTTGGCAGAGTAGATAAAGTTGAATGACTAGGTATTCAAACATCTAGGCTGAGCTTGGGCCCTGGAAAGAGACCTAAAAGCATTCCTCAACAGTTAAATTTATACCAGAAGTGACCTTTCGTACTCTCCAGAGGCTGTGAGTTTGGGAAATTTTGCAATTACTTCTGTTGCTTTTGGGGGGCTATGAGAAAGTGGGGTTCTCATCCTCCACAGTGAGGTGGATGGAGGGCAAGACTTCCTGAAGTTTCCCTCAACTTCCGAAGTAAGGGCTGTGATCTTTTTTTTCACCGACAATTGACAAGTATCTCTGAAATGCCTACGAGGCTCTTTAACTCCGGCTAATGTGGGAGAAGAGGGTAAGGAAGGAGTACTTAAGAACTACTGATTCACTGTCTTTACCTTGTTAACTGAACTTCCACTAAGGCTCATCAACCTCCAACACCGCGAATTAAAAAACAAAAACAAAACCTCTTCTGCGTGTGTGTGAAGTCCACCGCCCTAGGATTTCGGGAAGACTTTTCTTCCCAAACAGGAAGAGACCTATTTCTGAGACGTGAAGTTAAGTTTCCTAAGGGGCTCGTGTCAGTGCGAGGGGAGGGCAATCCCCGAGGGGCGGGCGGGTGCGGGTTCCGAGGGTCCTCCGCGCGCTGGGCAGGCCGGAGCGGCACCCGACGCCTCCGCTCTCGATCCGGGGCGGCGGAGGGCAGCCCGGCAAGGTCCCCGGCGCCCGGGTCGCCGCTTCCCACCTGATTCCGGCCCTTCCCCTCTCCTTCCACCTCCCGCTCCACCGCCTCCCTCTCTTCCCCGCCCCCAGAGTCTAGTTTCAGTCATCCCTTTGTCCTTCCCCGGATTGGCAGGTTTTATTATTCCGCCTGAACAATCCGGCCGCCCAGTGGCTGAGGGTCGCTGACGTCGGCGGCAGAGCCGGGGAGTAGTTGGGATTTTGCTCTGTCAGTAACACATGTGTAAGCGCCGCGGAGGGAGCGAGCGAGCCGGCTAGAGGCCAGCGCCGCCGCCGCCGCCGCCGCCTCCTCGTTCTCCTCCTCCTCCGAGCCGGGCAGCAGCAGCTCCGGCAGCAGCCCGGGCAGCGGCGCAGGCTCCAGCGCGCCGGGCCCCGGCCGGCCGCAGCTTCCCGGCCCCTGGGCGCGCCCGCCTCCCGGCCTCCGCGCCTGCCGCCGCCGCTCCGGGGCTGTTGTTTCTGCGGCTGCCCCCCGCCCCGGCTGGAGGGGCAGGAAGCTCGGCCGAGCGGCCGCCGCCGCCAGCCCCGAGCGAGCGAGCGAGCGCGCGGGAGGGAGGAAGGCGGTGGAAGAGGAGGAGGAGGAGGAGGAGCGGGAGGCGCGCGGGCGGGGGCGGGGGCCGCCGGGCGGGGGAATATACAAAGTGAAGCCACATTGCCAAACTTGCAGCAGCGATTGCAGCAGTTGCTGCCGCTGCGCCGCGCCTGAAGCCGCGCCGCGCGGGCCGAGGGCTCCTGCAGCTGCTCGCGCGGAGCCGGAGGCGGAGGAGAACGCCGAGGACTGAGACTGACACTCCTGCTCCCGGCCGCCCGCCACTTACGCGGGGCCCCCCAACCCAGCCTCAGAGCGACGCGTTAAAAAAAAAAAAAAAAAAAAGGAAAAAAAAAAGCAGCCCTTAGCCCCCTCCTCCCCTTTCCTGCTTCTGCGAGAACATCCCCCCTCCCTACAGCTCCGCCAGCCCAGGCGCCCCTTCCTTGGAAGCCGAGCGGCTTCGCTCGCTTTTCGCCGCCGCCGCCTCTCGCAGTATTGCAATATAGGGGAAAAGCAGGTAAGGGGACGGCTGGGGAGCCGCGGGCAAGGAGGGGGGGGGAGGGAGGAGGGGGCCGATTTGGGCCAGGGCTGTTTTCTTTGGCTTCCTTCCCTTGACCGTCCCAAATTGCAAGTAAACAATACGTCGGCTTAGATAATGCGCGAGTCTGAAACTACCGAGGCCGGCCTGCGAGCTAGCACGGAGGGCAGCCAGCTTTGTAGCGGTTCCTGCTTACAAAAGGGTTCTTCTTGGAGACCGGGCTGGTGGGGACCTTGGAGGGGGGTGGGGATATTTTCAGTTCCTAAGGGAAAGGCAGGAGGTGCTTAAATGAGGGTTTAAGTATGAGAAGTAGTGTGGGGGAAATAGTCACGGTCCCCCCCCCACCCCCCCAGTAAACACTATTTTTGAAACAGTGGCAGAAAGGGTCTAAGTGAGCAGGATTCAGTATTGCTGGTTCTTTTCAAAAATTCCTCTTGGCTTATAAGTCTTTTGTTCCAATCCAGGAGAAATCCGGTGAATCACCTAATTAAAATCAAGACATGAATTAAGCATCCATTTTTGTACTACAAATTGCCAGCGCTACGTTTGTCCCTCCCCTGGTCTCCATTAAAAAACACCAGAGACGTTGTTAAAGGGGGGCAGATTTTGCCTCTAGCTGCCAGTTCTGCTTTCTATTTCACTGACTATCCCAGGACCTAAATTGCTTGGCTATGTAATTACTAGAGTATAAGCCTATTTAACTTAAAAGCTTTCTTTTTTTTCCAACTCTAAATGAAACTTGATGAGGGCCCGTCCTTAGTTATCAGGGGAGTCAGTTTCTGGTCAGTCCTCTTGATTCATCTCTTTTAGATTTAATCAGCATTAAGGTATTGCTTGTCCTTAAGAGCTTTAGCTAATGGGGTTACTGGATGCTTTTCTCAGTGTAATGTTTCCTTTTCAAAAAAATATACATATATATTTACCTCTCACCAAAGATGGGGGCGGGGAAGAGCTTGGAATCTCCTCCCTCCCTCTCCCCTTTTAAAAAGGAATTCGGAGCGATTAAAACGTTGGGGGAAACAGTTTAAAGACCTCGGGCAGGAAATGCAGATTCATTTGGGTTAGGGCTGAAATTGTAACAAAAAGCAATTCCTCGAGTAAATGCATCAGATAAATCAATTTACATAAAGGTATGATGCATTCGGATAAATGCAATGCTAATGGGTTTTAGAGTGGTCCTGTTTCCAAAGTCTCAGGGTTTTGTTACAGCTTAATTGGTGTAGTTCTTATTCTGGTTTATTGTGCGGTCACTGGACACACGTTCCGGGACTCTTTCGGAGGAAATGTGTTTAAAATCGGCCTATTTAAGGAACCCGAGTCCTTGTTTCGTTCCCTTCCCCTGGTTTTTTTGCAGCAGCCAAGTTGGGCCGGGGACAGGCAAAGTTCGCCCTCTCCCTTCTGAGGTATCAGCTGAACGTCTTGAGCAGATAGCCGGGAGCCTCGGGGGGGAGCCTACACTCTCGGCTTACAGAGGACAAAGACAAAACAGGCTGCTTAATTGGCAGTAAATAACTTGATCTTTTTATAGAATAAGTGACTGGAGGAACACTAGGACTTTATTGGACTCAGGATTGGAGGCAACAAATTAATCGGTTTAGGCTAAGCTTTATAAATTGATTCCTATATTATACCCCAGTTGCTTCTCGTGACATTCATTAGAAAGAGTAGGGAATTTTTAAAAGCAGTTTTTGGTGACAGCAGGACTGGCTCCTATATAACTTGTGCATCCTTTAATAGTGCCTTCCCGCATATTATCTGTAACGTCCCCCCTCCCCCCTTTGGAGGAACAAAGCTTTAGCATTTAAATTGCTGATCAAGGGCAGATTAGTGAGACCAAAGTGGAGAGTGTTTGTATAGGAAGTTAACAGGCATCCTAAAGTTCAATGATCTATTATTCTTGCCTGTGTCCTGAAAACCCAGAGAAAACACTCATTGATCTTCAAAATGAAATGAGATTTGGAACAATAATGGGAGATGGCGGTCACCACAATGGCATGTGAAAGGTGCTGTTTAAAATACGAAAAACCAGTTTCGCAACTTTACACACCGCACCCCCTCCCTCGCGTCCCCTCGCTCCCCTCCCACCATCATGCTCTCCCTCTCCCCTCTGCCGGTCCCTCCCTCCCTCCCTCCCTTTCAGAGAACCCAACTATTTCCAACTTGTGAACTGCAGCTGCACTTCCCAGGGCAGAGCTCGGGAGAGAACGTGGCTCCGGCGGGGGCCGCCTCCCCACTCCCCTCGGCTAGCTCTCCCGGCTCGGCTGGGGCCGGGGAGGGGCCGGGCGCGGCGGTGGGTGGGTTTGACCCTCATTTGCTGGAGGCGGGCGGCGAAGGAGGGAGGAGGGGGCAGTGGGCGGAGGCGGGGGCTGGGAGGAGGCGCCGCGAGGGGTGGAGCGCGCCTCCGAGCCTCGCTCTCCGAGTTTTGACAGTACCCAAGCTGAAATTGTCAGCGGCGGCGAGCGCTGGAAAGTTGAGAGGAGCTCGTGGCCCCAGAACAAAGCTTGAGAAAAGTAAACAGGCGGCTGCTGCCGGCGATCCTCCCTCCTTTCCTCTCCCCCTCACCCTCTTTCGCGCGGTTGCCCCGCTGCTTCCTTCCAACAGTTCGGGGAGTTGGGGGGGGTTGGGGGGGGGACGTGTTCGGTCTCTCTCGCGCGCGGCGATTACTAACTTTTGCATTGCCCCTGTTTTGTCTTTCTCTCCCGGTCCCCTTCCCGCCCTCTGCAGACCATGGTGAATCCGGGCAGCAGCTCACAGCCGCCCCCGGTGACGGCCGGCTCCCTCTCCTGGAAGCGGTGCGCAGGCTGCGGGGGCAAGATTGCGGACCGCTTTCTGCTCTATGCCATGGACAGCTACTGGCACAGCCGGTGCCTCAAGTGCTCCTGCTGCCAGGCGCAGCTGGGCGACATCGGCACGTCCTGTTATACCAAGAGCGGCATGATCCTTTGCAGAAATGACTACATTAGGTAAGACTTGGCTGCCTTTCCTCGAGATGGGTGAGCAGAGCAATGGCAAGGCCAAAGGTTACCAAGGGTTTTAAGGAGAGGAACTGGACACCTATGAGAATATATTGTAGCCTCCACCACAAAAACCTTCTGATTGGCCGGATTTAAGGGTTTCAAGGCGAACGTGTTAATCTTCCATTTTTTTAATAATAAATTAACGGCAAAAACTATACTAAGACTCTGTCCATCTGGTGGGACTGGGCCTTTAGGTGTGCAAAGGTTGGGTACTCTCCTGACCAAAATTTTAATTCGTCTGCCCCAACTGGACCCTCAGTTGAAAAGTGGGAGTTAGGCTGCTACCTTAAAGCAAGGTAGGGACCTACATAGAAACTCAGAGACAAAAGATTGACTTACAAATAAGTGTAGTTAGCGAGAAATGATTTGCCTATGGTGATGGCTAATTATATTTACGTAAGCACTTTAAAACTTTTTTGAGTGGAAAACTGTGACTCATTCTTTGTGCTCCTTGTGAAAAATGCTGATTACCCATCAG
This sequence comes from Lynx canadensis, assembly GCF_007474595.2. Taxonomy (NCBI): domain Eukaryota; kingdom Metazoa; phylum Chordata; class Mammalia; order Carnivora; family Felidae; genus Lynx; species Lynx canadensis. The sequence continues at coordinate 73,380,742 of NC_044310.1, forward strand.
TTTAAAGACTTGTAATTCTTCTTAGAGCAAACTCTACCTCTCCCCGCCCCCCCCCCCCAAAAAAAACCCCAAAACCCTTAATGGTAGTGTTTCTCTTTGTGTACTATTACTTGAAGGCTTGTAGTGCTCAATGTTAGTGTGTGGTTTGCGATGTAGAATTTGCAGGTTTTTCATTTGAGGAATGTGCAGATTTGGGGTTTGTTGTTGTTGTCGTTTGTATCACTACCTTTGATCCCCAAAAGAGATTTAGGAAAAGAGGCTATAGAATTATACTAATCTTGCATTTTAAAGCAATGTATAGGAACATTCATATACCCATGTAAGCAGTCTTTTCCAACAAGTTTCAGTGCAATTAATGGAAAGAATTCAGGAGGTCAGGTGCCTATAGGATCTTTTCAGGTGAACTCAAGCTACTTAAACTCATTAATTTGAAAGGAGGCATTTGAAGGATTACACATTTAATTTGAGTAAATGGTTTGATAGACTGATGCACATGAATGCTTCTAGGAGGTGTTCTGTTTCAACATCCAGTAATTAAAAAAAAAAAAAAACCCACACGCACACCGTTGATATTAGAGAACCGCTCACTTTTACGAAGAATTGCATTCTAGTTAAATTTCTGTCCTAAACCGTTTTCTTTATAGATATTAGTAGAAAATGTTGCTCTCTTCAATGCGGGTAAATCAGTGGGTGAGGTTTTTTTGTACAAAGTTTAGCTCCATTGTGATTCCCTCAACTCTGCATCTAAAAGTGCAAAAGATCCCAGTGCAGTTCAGAGCTGAGTGTGTGTATGTTTACCCCAGTGGTATCATTAATCTAAAATGATGGAGCAAAATGACATTTGGTTATTCCGATAATGCAACCTATGTCCACTCTGCTGGCATCCTCAATCAGCCAAGTAAAAGAAATATAGGAAGGGAGAGGGCTTTTATTTTTAAATTAAGATGGCAGCATTAATTTCACTAAGTGTTCTTTTAGAAGTAAATGTTGGAAAATCAACAGGAGCATGGGTGTAGTGCTTTCTGGTCCTCCTTCCAAGCAATGCCATGAGCTTTGAGCTTTGACAGTATTGTAATTAAATAGAGAGCAAAACTGGTAAGACGGGAGGGTAACTTAAAGTGGAAAAATTGAGAGTGCTATTCAGATGCCGTGAATGGTACAGATTCACCTCCTGTCAAGTGCCTTCAAAAAACCTTCGCTTCTGATTACCACTAATTAAAAAGAAGATGGGTCCACTTGCATTCCCTCAGGACAAGTTTAGGCAAGTGGCTTTCTGGGAATTGCCTGCTTTCCCTATTCTTGGGACCAAATATAAATGCCCATTTGGTGTTTTCAACTGGCTTAATGGAGCAATGGAAGATGTGTACCCAGCACCGTGCCTTAATTAACTGGGTCCATTTTCTCATTTTTTTCCCCCTCTGATTTTGAAAACGGGAGCCAGGCTTGCTCTTGAACTACATGCTACCCTGAGAAGCTTAGACCTCTCCCGGGAGAGATGAGTTCTAGCTCAGTACCGAATTGATCATCGCCTCCCACTCCGTTCAGAGCTCATCAACAGCTGAGCCTCCCCCACCCCCAGGTTGAGGAATCTCTGAAGTCTTCCTTCAGTGTTCCTCCCTGTGCCCATCAAGATGCCAGAAGGGTGGGAAGGTGAGGAGCTGGCGCGGGTCCTTTTCCTCTCAGCTACTCCCTCCCCAATCTCCTCCCCAGTCCACTTGTTGGAGGAGCTTTGAATTCTGCAAGGATGGCCACTGAAGAGCAGAGTAATCCGCTTGCCAGATGCCAGGTGAAGGGGGGCCCTTCGGCTCCTCGGCCCCGACTGGGACCACAGAGCCATTTATTAAGTGGCTTTAAGCTGCCTGACTTGGAGGTGTGAGCTTTTGAAAACTACCAAGATATGGCTAAAAAGCTGAGGGGAAGCAGGGGTGGGATGTGTGGTGGTGGTGTTGGGGGGGGGCACTGCTTTTCCCTAGTCCCTTCCCTCTTCCTGACCAAGTGTCTATTGGGCAGAACTGGTCTTCGGCCTCCTCTCCCTCCAAGATTTCAGATAAAGCGGCTGCCTTGCTGCAGCGAATCCGCACAATTAAAAGCTTTAATTAGTGGCTCCTCCATTTTCTTAGTTCTGATGGGCTTTATCTAATGAGATCTGGTCTCTGGCTTAGATCTGCTCCGAATGACGTGTCCGCAATGAATGAGAGCTGCGTCGCAAACAAAACATTTAATTAACAAAATTGGCCTCTAAGAGAGGGAGGGAAAGACTGGGGGGGGGCTGTGGAGGGGAAGAGGGAGGGTGGATCTTAAAGGGGCCAACGCCTGCCCGCCCCCACTACAAAAGTCGGCGAACCTTGGAACTGTCCCCTCTTCTTCTCCCCACCCAGCTTCTGACCCCCCCCCCCCCAGCTCTATGCTAGCGCCACCGAGTAGCTTTCAAAACTCCGTTTCTCTTTTCCTCGAACCCTTCTTCCTCCACCCCCATGTCGGCCCGAAGACTGGCGCGGAAAGTGCAGCGAGAGGAGGAAGTTCGGAGACCGACGGGTGGGGCCCTAGGTCCGGGGAGGGCGAGGAAACGCACCGGAAGCCCGGGTGGCGGTCCTCGGCGAGCCCTTTCTCGCTGGGGCCGGTCGGGGCCGGGGCAGGGCTGGGCCGGCGCCGCCCGCCCGAGGCCGCGGTCGAGGCGCCCCGCCGGCCGGCGGCCTCGGGCCCGCGAGGGGGCGAGCGCAGGGCGGGAGCCGCGCGAGCGGGTCGCTCTTTCTTTCCCCGGGCTCCGCTCGGGCGTTCACGTGGCGCCCGCAGCCGCAGTGAGCGCCGCGCGGGGTCCCGGGCGGGGGACTGGTGGTGGTTGGTGGTGGAGGGTGTGTTTGGGGAGGGGGTAGCGTTCGGAACGGAGGCGCCGCCAGACAGCGAGTTCATTTCCCTGGTAATCAACAGCAAGCTGCTATATTCAGAGAATGCTGTCCCTTTAATTGAACAGGCTAGGTAATTAAATGGCACTTTTCCAATAGGACGTGCTAGGTAAATCTAATAGTTGGTTATTTAATATCACTTTGAAGTCTGCCCACTCAAGCACAATGACAGCACAGGAGCATGTGAACTATTAGCTAGGAAAAAAAAAAAAAAAAACCCAGGATCTCAAAAATTAATTAAATCGCATGCAATTTAGGGGGAACGTTTATCTTGATTTGTCATAACAGAATTAATTCAAGGCCTCCAATTCACTTGGGGGCAGATCTGTTACTCTGAATTAACCAAGCGTAATTTGGCTGATTTTTTTTTTTCTCCCTCCCCTCTCTAATGCAGCAATTGCGATTATTCACAGCCCCCCTCTTAAGTATCAATAGCTTCTGGTGCTTTTAAGGTGCTTGGTCTCTAGTTATTCCGAAGTACCTTTAATGGACTTGGCTCCAGGCATAATTTCTGGGTTGCATTTCTTTGTTACATTTAATATAGCTGGTGCAGAATTTAGATTAAATATAGGAACCTGCTGGAAAACCAATTGCTTCTGGATCAGTAGCTGTGGATGTGCATTTTTCTCTTCAGATAGGTTGCTGATATTTACTTGCAGGTACAAATGTATACCTTTCAGCCTCACTTTTAGAAATGCGCCTCTCCTTGCCTGAAAGCAGTTTAGAAAACAGGTAGCGCACCATATTGCGTATATTTTGTTTGAAGTAATAATGCAGTCGAAAATAAGCCCACCTATTGGTCATTGAAGTTTCTGAAAGGTGCTAAGTATTATTACTAAACTAAAAATACAACTTGCTGTCCATCTCTTTATGTCAGCAAGGAGAGTTGGAGCAGAGCTGGCAAACAGTACTAACGCTACATGGTGTTTTTTGTATAGGAGCAAAGCACCTTTAAAGTGCAGAGGTTTGGTGGGATTTCTTCCCTTCTTTTCCCTTTTCCCCATATAAGGAACCTCTTGATGTTTGTGATTGATTGCATTGCCCAAATGCTGAAATATTAACGACCTTCTTGGACTGAGGACCCAAAGAAAGGAAACTGAAACCGATTCTGTCATCACAATTAAAGACTCC